>NC_134792.1:26418571-26421071 GCF_046742065.1 Oratosquilla oratoria
ATCGAAGTTTTAAGCTTTAGAGTTTCGAACTTCAAAAATCCACAAATCGATATTTCTTCAATGTACTCATTTTTCTCTAACTGTAAATAATTAATTGATTAATCAATTGATTAATTGATCAATTGTTTATAAATTCGTATGTATACGTAATTCTATTGCAATGTCCGCTGCCTCACAAATTTAGGATTTGTGAGTCTCAAACTGACTTGTGACACACATACGTATTCCCCCCTCCCCCTACCTAAACCAAATGTGGAAGCGTAGCAATCCTCGCCTGCCCAAATACTCGTATCATTTCCATTTACATTCCATACCCTTCTCCAAGCCACTGCAGCCGATTTTTCCTATATTACCCAATAATAACCTTCTTTCTATGCCTCCCATATCAGAAATCATTACTTTAGAAACAGTGAGAGACCCGAATAACTTCTCCATATCTTCTATGAGACTTCAGTGCAATACGCCCACTTTCGCGAGACAGAAACTTCAACGTCACGAGGTAAACTAATATGCTTCTTGTCAGTATACAATACAAACCAACTTACAGATTTTAACCTCCAGAACTATGCGTCCACTGGCTTGTCTTTATGCACATCAGAACTCCTCCAAAGTTATGAATAGTTGGTAGTATCAGACCTACACCACAGTGAGCATTTCCCAGTTCTCCTTGTACTCTTTACAGGCTCATGTACAACCAGATCAAAAGACTATTCGACCATCGACACAGTACGAACTTATTTCACAAACCACATAACTTCTGCAGTTTTCCTATCAATCAAAACATCACCACCTACTTCACTACACAGTCCCCCTGGTAGAATCCAGGCTGGATCATATTCTATAGAGCAAACAAACGGCCTTCCACAGATTCCAAAAACACCCAAATCTCGAAAATTCCATACCTTTTTAAAGAGTATACAGGCCCGACGAACATTGTGCCTATATTCCACCAATAACCTTCCTAGCCCCAATCTCCAAGCTGTGAAAAATAAAGAAAATATTATTAATAAAACATCCTCACACCTCTCCCAACCCCATTATCCAAATAAATGGTCAAACCATAGCCTCACCCGCCCCTAATCTATGAAAACAAGCAAAACCGCTATCTCTAACATCCCGCTCCACAAACCACCCAAATTCATATTCTAAAAGAAACTACCCTCGAATCACAGACTTCCTAGACTAGGTGTTCCTAAAATAGTGTCCCAGTACCCCCGGGAGGTATAAAAGAAAGGTGTAAAAAAAAAAAAAAAAAAAAATATATATATATATATATATACATATATACACACACACACACACACACACACACACACACACACACACATATATATATATATATATATATATATATATATATATATATATATATAAATATATACATACGTGTGTGTGTGTGTGTGTGTGTGTGTGTGTGTGTTTTAAAGACGCTAGCAACCGCCCTTTTAATCATCACATGTAGCACAGTTGCTAGCGTCTTGACCTCGTGTTTATGGACGCACGGGTCAGGGTTCGAATCCTATGGCAGAGCTTCTAAAAATGTTCAATATATGTATATATATATATATATATATATATATATATATATATATATATATATATATATATATATATATATATATATAATATATAATATATACACACACACACACACACAACACTGAATGGGTCCCAGTGAACAGATATACATTTTTGTCAACCACAATACACTTAAATTCTAAGCCATCAACTTCGAGAGACTCGAGGAGGCTAATATGCAGAAATTGAAACATGGTGCAGCCAAGGACTCGAAATTGGTCTAGCACGTGACAAGTGTTAATGACTTAGTCGATTGCGTCATCAAGAGAGCTATAATTTGAGCGCAACTTGTCTTATGTATTTGTATTTCGAGTTATATATATTTATGAAAAGTCGCCCTCAACTTATATCTCACTTGATGGCGCAATCGACTAAGTCAATAACACTTGTACAAATACTTTAACGCGTTCGTATACTTACCATTTGTACTATCATAGTGGAGATGGGTTGAACGCAAAATTTCGTGTACGTGTATGTAACTCGAGCATACAAATATATAAGAAAAGTTGCGCTCAACTTCTATCTTTTTTGATGGGGCAGTCTACTAAGTCACTAATACTTGTCACGTGCTAGTCCAGGTTCGAGTCCTTGGATGTACTACTCTTCAATTTCTGTATGTTGGCCTCCTCGAGTCTCTCGAAGTTGATGGCTTAGAATTAAGGTGTATTGTGGTAGATGAAAATGTATAGCTGTTCACTGGGACCCATTCAGTCTTGTACAAATACTTTCCCGCGTTCGTATACTTAACAATTGTACTATCATAGTGGAGATGGGTTGAACGTAAAATTTCGTGTACATGTATGTAACTCGAACATACAAATATATATGAAAAGTTGCGCTCAACTTAAATCTCTCTTGATGACGCAATCGACTAAGTCTCTAACACTTGTCACATGCTAGCCCAGGTTCGAGTCCTTGGCTG
>NC_134792.1:26426071-26433571 GCF_046742065.1 Oratosquilla oratoria
TGATCCCTGTACACCTACTACATTCATACTTGTATCTTTGATTAGTGGCACTATACATGCATGTGTATATCTGATAGTCATGACATATTATGTGTTGAGTGCAAGATTATCATAATATTCATATGATTAAGTTGCCTAACTCGCAATGTGTCTCTTATGGTATTGTGCGAAATTTTCAGCTACTAATTTTTAACTATTTTTATTGCTTTGTGTACAGATCAAAATATGAGTTCTTGGGAGCTTTACAAATTAAAATCATTTTAAATCCTCATGTAGATGAAAAAT
Source organism: Oratosquilla oratoria (assembly GCF_046742065.1). Taxonomy (NCBI): domain Eukaryota; kingdom Metazoa; phylum Arthropoda; class Malacostraca; order Stomatopoda; family Squillidae; genus Oratosquilla; species Oratosquilla oratoria. The sequence continues at coordinate 26,426,357 of NC_134792.1, forward strand.
ATCGACAGATGATTTTTGGTAAAACATAGATAGGTATATAGATAGGCAGATAAATGAATAAATAGATAAATAAATAAATAAAATCAGTCAGATATTGCAAACCTACACCAAGGCAGTTTATTGTAATCTTAAAAAAAATGATCAACATTCACTGGTGTAATACTTGGGTCATATTCCATTACTCCATTTTTTTTCAGAATCAGTTCATAACTTTTTATGAAACGCTGCTAACAAACGAACACAACCGAAAATATACTCTACTTGATGGAGGTAACTAGATCAAGTAGCTCGTTCTATGTGTGGGAACTGTAGACACTTACATCATTGTAAATCCGGCATATATAATTCCTTCATTCCTTGAAGGGAATAAAATCATCTAACTGCAGTCTGGATAGAAACAGAAAATAAAACAACCTTACCGTTCACGCAGCTTAATAACATCATTAGTGATAATCGGACTAAAATCCACAAATGTGGACGTCGCGATGATGGGGCGAACTAAGCGTTTGTATCGTGACGCCTCGAATTTAGTGCAGGTCAAGGCTCTGGAGCCGGTGGACAATCAGTCTGATCAAAGATACCGCTAGGTAAGTGTGTCATGTGATTTCAAGGTTTTTTCGTCCCCAAGTATTTACTACACGATCAATACTATTGCACAATATTGGCAGTATATAGTATTGAAGAGCCATGTAGGACAAAAATATAGGGTATTGTTAATGACATGGTAATAGCGTTGACTCAATGCATATAGTCATTGATATGATTATTAGTATTGAGTCTGTTGTGGCAGTAATATGACGATATTATTGAGTCAATATATTGTCAATGCGATAGTAATATCAATTCAATATTGTCACGACCCACCTATGGGCTAGGCTAGTCGCGAAAAAAAGGCCGTGCGCAGTTCGAACGAATGACAGTGTGTTCAGGCAGAATAATTAAACTCTTCATTAAAATGAAACATTATTACACGAGCAGAAATAACACATACAACATAAATAGGCATAAAATGATAAAATATATCGATACAAATGACATGAAATATACACAAAGTTATTCACTAAGTAGAGTAGCAGGGTGTCGTCCTCTTGTATGTTGCACGTAAGAACAGGTGAATGAAACGAAGTCATGATTATAGTATAACCTAATCTTGATTCTGGTTGCTGAGGTCGTACAAACTGTCTCGGTGGTCAAATAGGTAGTTTGAAGTGAAGATTAATTACGATAACTTCTGGTTGGGAAAGCTTCTAGTAGTTCTTCTGGCAGGTGAAGCTTCTGGTAGTCGGGAACACTTAGGATATTAGTTGATGTTTCGTAATTGATAAAGTGATAGAGAGTGTCGAGTCACATGTAGTCCAGCAGCAGTCTGGAGATGTCCGAAACAATTCGGGAAAACACAAAGGCTGTGCACATTGAGTGGAGAGTGGCAATAGTTGTGGCCCAAAAGACTTGTTTCGCTGAGTTGTCGTAAACAACAAATGTAGAATAATTTCTATGTAGATTCAGATGGGCCCTGTGCGTCTGCTTCTTTTCTTGTCATCTTTATTCCTTTCGCGTTCTGGATCTCTCTCTTCTCTTCTCTTCTCTATGTCTCTCAGGTCTCTGTACCTCTCTGGTCTCTGTACCTTTCTGGTTTCTGCCCGGGTTGCTCTCTGCTTGGCCTTTTATATCCCGGAAATGGGAGCAGACGTTTCAAGTATGATAAAACGTACATAAAGTGGTAGTTTAAAAGTCTTCAGCCAATGGGAAAGAAGAATGACCTTTCCAGCCAAATGATGACGGGTATTGTGCAATGTTTAACATTTCAAGAAATACATATTTGCACATTATGGAATACAATGCAATTTAAAACATACATTACACATCATATTCACGTAAGGCGTGCCTTAAAATTACAAACAGGCGATTTTATTCATACAAGCACAACCACAGGATTCTATTCACGCTAAGGATGTGACAAATATGTTACGTTAATAATGTAGGACCCACTCTTTGTACACATAATCATCTTGTAAGGACTTGTGATCGTCATGATAAGATGTTTACAATCATGAAGGTAAGCTGGTCTGTCTCGTGTCTTTTAGAAGATTGATATTTGGTATCGACAAAAATGCTTCAACATACACTATTCAAACAGCTCTTACACGATCAATATTATTGGTACAATAATTGATTAATATATTTACTCCCCTCCCCATACTACATGGTTCTTCAATGGTACCTCTACATTATTGCCTCTGTAAGCGCCATTGAACATGTAGTGGCCACTCACACACAGGATTCCATTAAAATATCCTTATATTTCTGACTATTTCTTAATCTTCAAAAGAAAAATCAGGAATTTGTTTGATAAAGGATTGGTACATGAAAAATACACCAGTCCAGTCTATAATTATTGAATTCAATGATGCTTTTGTACAACGATAACCTCGAAAAGAAAGTATTACACACAAACAAAGCTTGTCCAATTGCCGCTATCGTAGGCCTAAATGATAAACTTGAAAGAGAATATCCCCAATATTGTGCGGTATGATTAGTATATTGAGGTCCTATTTTTCTTAACGGGGTGTTAAAGACGTCTTAATCTTCTGTTGCCGATATAATCAAAGTTTACTGTAGATAAAACGACTCAGCGAAGAGTCGGGACATTTCCAGTAGCTAAGTTGTTTTATGCTACGTGGCCACAAATGGGAGCGACAAGCCATATAATGATTTGCATGATGTCTGTCTCATCGAGACTGGTAATAGCTACAATCATCACCACCTGTTTTTGACCAAGTTTGTTCCTCAGCAGAGCAAAATTATCAGGTATGAACTAGAAAAATAAATAGATAAAATAAAAGTTCCAGAACTGAATCTTTATCGTACATACATAACCGTTCCATAGCAAATGCATGCACACACTTTGATTTATGTAACTATATAACCGAAATATATCATCCACGGTTGTGTTTATATGACCTTTAAGTCCTTGGTATCGTTTTGTTTACATGTTGCGTGTTCCTAGATATTCATTAAACTGGTAGATTGTGCATGAGTGGTTGACGGTGATAACATCATTTTGCCTTCCTGTGAATCACTCGGCACGAGAAAATTGCCCAGATCGTGGCACAGATGTAGAAAGAAAAGGTTTTATACTTAACGGTATATGTATGTGTAAATTGTGGCAATTGGAGAGTAAAAATAAATATAATAGTTATGCAGACTACAAGAAATTTCCTCCAGCTGAATAAATTCACCTGGGGGTACCCAGAATTGAAATACCAAGCTGTCCTTTGCCGTCTATGGGTAGAAATGCTCTCTTTCTCTTAGAATATGTCTCTCTTCAGTGTTCTAGTCTTTTGGACAATTCTGCAATGTATACCATTCATTTAAACAAATATACTTTTTCACAACTCTAGCCGCGATTTGGACAGTCTGTCCAAGTCAGGGTTTTCATTTTAAACTGTTTGACATGGGGACACAGGAGTAGATTTCACATTACCACGACGACTTGCATGAAGGGAAGGTTCTTAAGACCTGACACACACGCTTATGTCTTAGCTTCAGTTTAATTGCTCAATTAAAACAGATAAAAAACTGAGCTTGTGTATCAGGTTCAACCAATCGCACATCTTCTCGGATAAGAGTCCCTTCTATATCTGCATAAAATCGCCAATTCTTTCTCGTTACAAAATATGTAAATCTTGCCTCACAGTGACGACCAAAATGCCGATTGTACCTTCAGCGTCAGCCAGGAGATAGCTTTGTCAGCCACAAAACCTATTTAGCCGTTACTTATCCAGGAAGAAACTGTACTATCCTGGTTCTTCCGAGGTTCTGTGAGTAGAATTTGGGTAAATAACCCGCACCCCCTCCCCTTGGCCTGTCATGATGGTTCTTCAATATTGACCCGAGGAATTTCATTAGCCAATGTTTTACCCTTTCCCACATAAAACTGATATCTTTCAATAGTCTGTCTTAAGATCACTGATGGAGTTGGATTGTAGACCTTAATCACAGCTGGGCACAGTTTGTTTACAGTCTTACTTTGTAAAGGTCATCAACTTTCCCTATACCTCTACAGGTATGAAGCCACAGGGGAAATTGCGATGGAGAAACAGCAGTTGGATAAGTCCTGATACTCCTCTAACACGTGTTCATGAATCCACAAATGGTCGATATTTAGACTTTTAACTGTCATCCTTCAACAAACAATAACTACAATTCGTTCTTACATTGACGGGTGAGACAAAAGTAATTTTTTAAAGATTTTTTATGAGCCTTTTGAGGAGTATCATTGTCTTAAATGATAGTTTAGTTTTACGATATTTTCAGTACTGAGCCCATTCACATAATCTTCCAGAAGTTTCAAAGTAATTGGTGATTTACGCTTGTATCTAACATTCGACTCGCCAGTCATGTTTACAAATCACGTAGTCTCACGCGTTGCATAAATAATACTCGTTAAAGGGAAATTGATAAGTGAAAATTCATAAGTCTAAGAGTTCACGGGTCCCTATATTTGGTTTGATAGTTTGATAGCAATCGATACAAAACCCGTCAATTCTTCTTTAACTCGCCTTCTTAGATCCTTGAAGCCCGTTCAAACGAGGGGTGACGTCAGGTCGCGTGGATTCGAGTCGCGTGGGTGGCGAGTCGTGGTGAGGCAGGAGGTGAGACACGTCGCCTCTTTATACTTTCATTTGAATCGGCTACCACACTGCCCAGTGGTCCTTGCGTCCGTCCTATCTCTTGTAACCAGCTGAGGTATGAGACGTACCGACACTCCTCTTTAGTCGCTCGTTCTGCCATTTGCCATTAAGAAGAAGAAGAGAAAGACGAAGAAAAGATTGTGGACAAACTGGGCAGTGGCTTTTTCGTTGGGAAAGTAAAGAACTTCAAGGAAACGTGTTTCAGGATCTAGTTGTAGAAGGTAAGCACATAAGAGTTCCTTATATGTTCCACAGTTGATGTTAATCCTGCTGTTGTTTTTGCTGTTGCTACTAGTAATGCTGTTGCTGTTATTAAGGATGTTGTTATTGCTGCTGCTGATGTTATTAATAATGTAGCTGCTGCATCAGCATCTAGTAGTGCTACAGCTGTTACTACTGCTGTTTTCTGGTATTGCTGTTGATATTGCTGACTGTTGTTGATGCTGTTATTGCTGCAATTGATACTTCTGTTGTTTTAGCTAATATTGCTGTTGGCGTCACTGTTACTTCTAGCGTTGCTGTTGTTACTATTTGATGCTGAAATTTATGCCGCTGTTGCTGATACTAGTAATAATGTTGCTATTATTGCTGCTACCGTTGCTGTTGTTTACAAAGGATTACAAAGGATTACAAAGGCAAAGCATGCCGACAGGAGACCTTTTGATCCATATCTAGGTCGGATGCAAAAAAAAAAAAAAAAAAAAAAAAAAAAAAAAAAATTAATAAAAAATTAAAAAAATAAAAATTTAAAAAAAAATTAAAAAAAATAAAAAAATGCATTGGTATATTTTAAAAAAAAAAAAAAAGGTAAATATTAAATGATAATAAAATGAAATAAAATAAAAATAAATTAAAATCTGACAGACAAATCATACCAAAACAAAAAAAAATAATAAAAAAAAAATTATAAAAATAACATCATCTTACTTAGGTATTTATCTAAATGATTCTTAAAGCTTCGAACTGAACTACATTGCACTACCTTGTTTCTGTTGCTGATGCTGTTGTTGATGCTACTTATGCTATTATGGCTTCTGCTGTTGTTGCCATTGATGCTACTGATGCTGACATTACTGTTGTTGTTATTATGCTATCACTGTTGCCATCCTTAATACTGTTGATGTTTTACTGTCATTGATGTTGTTGTTAGCGTTACCGCTGTTGCTGGGGAGCAAAGGTTAAGTTTTTTATGCATCTTGTATCTGTTACGAGTCGTATTCTGAAGTCAAGCAACTTTCTTCATATCATCTCGGAGCTAGACTTCAGTAGAGGAAGGCAGAAATGCGCCCCCACCAAATACATGGGACTAAGATTGGCAGTATATTCAGTTATCATTCAGCTTATCAGTATACAACGCAATTATAATTGGACATTTGGAAATTAAAAAAACGTAACAAAAGTAATTTCTATTCAAACGAACTCACAACAGTTGACGAGAATTGGTCTAGTGTTGAAACGACCTTTAGGGAATAGATCTTGCTTCTGTTGTTTCCTCTGTTGCTACTAATGTTTCTGTTCTTGTTGTTCTTGCTGCGGCTGTTGCTGTTATAATGAATAAAATTGTCTTCTATTAAAAAAAGTCGTGTACTGTACGCTACCGTAGTGAAAGGTCATACACTTTTTTCAGATAATTTCAATAACCAAACCCTCTAGATTAAAGTATAGAAGTTGTTATAAGATAGGCCTATACCTTAGCGTATTCATAAAAAAATCAAACTATTTATCATCTATTGTAACCACGTTTTCAGTAACAGGTCCTCAATCATGTACGACCAATAATTTTGCATTTCAAAGAGGATTTTGTGTACAATATTTTTTTTTACTGTATCTACGCAAAAGCACAAAGTAATTATAATGCTTAATGTACGCATCTTTTAATGAACGCTTTATAACCTCAGTATAGTAACGTATTAATTATTTATTTCTGGCATGTTGTTTGTGTGCGAGACAAAGGAAGATCGTGGTGAATTTAGATCTTTCCTAAAATCATCTCTCATTTTTAATGATAAAACTCTAGCGTTGGCTCAAAAATAGATAGAAATACGTCATCATATTGAGGAGATTAATGATCACAATTAAGCTCATCATAAATTGTCGGAGGGGGGGAGAACCATAATTTGCACATTCACTCGTACCGTTCTCTACTGAAATGCTTATACAATTCTTCAACTGTAAATGTGTCTTTATTTAAGAGTAGAAAATTTAACGGATGTGGCCATGAGAATGATACGGCGATATGACGTCATGTCGTTATGTTCACGTTGATGACGTCATGTCGCTAGGGTCACACATAACTTGAATTATCTTTATACTCACCATAATGTCACGATTTTTCTTTCTCTCCGTTATCTTTGCTGAAGTGACCGTGAAGAAGTTTGCATTCCCGTAATAAAAGGAATCTTTGCTCATTGTGGTAGTCTAATGTTCATTATATGTGTATGTGCTTATGCACTCACGCCAATATACACACGATCACACATCAATGCACACACACACATACACGCACACACACACACACACA
>NC_134792.1:26443571-26453571 GCF_046742065.1 Oratosquilla oratoria
CTACCGTGGTTATGATATACTGTTTGTACTTATGACAACTTGGGGAGGAAATGCGGCGAAAGGACGCAACCCCGAAACCAACCAGAACCAAAGACAAACGGGATAGACGATGAGTCCATGGCCTGAAGTCAGCACGTTCTGCCTATCGCACTCATGCCTACCTCGACCACCGAGAAGGCATCATCACTTTATGCCACCAAAGAAGGAGAATGAAGGACCCAGAACAGCAATTTGGCTACGGCGATGACCTCTTTTGGAGAAGTCATCCGCAAATAAAAGAAAATTATATAATCTTAAGAAATTTATTAACTTGTCGATAGTTATCAAGTTCTTTATGGTCTTTTTTATGAGGCAGGATTACTATAGCATTGCACCATAATTCAGGAACATTTCCCATATTGAGTTATACAGAGTGTTCCAAAAGTATGTGTCACATTTTAAGGATTCGTGTATCATGAACTACAAATGGTAGCAAGATGAAACTGATACCATTTGAAAGCTAAAATAATCAAATTTTCTTCTGTTAATCCTGTTATGGATCGGACGTCCCGAACCAACTGATCACGTGCTCCTGCAATGGCCCCCTAAGTCTCCAGATCTCATTCCATGCGACGTTTTCCTCTGAGGGTATTTGAAAGGCTTAGTGTATGTACCTCCCCTTCCCAGAGACGTGAATGGCCTGAAGAATCGAATAACAGAAGCCTTGGCAACCATCGACAACGCTATGTTAGGTCGCGTTTGGCAAGAAATGGACTATCGTTTGGATGTGAGCCTTGTAACCCAAGGCACACACATTGAGCACCTTTAGAAATAAAAGATTAATTTCTTGCATTTTTGCATTCATATTTCTTGTACAAAAACTTGAAATCATAAGCTTTCAGGATATATAAATCGAGTTTTGATATCCTAAATAATTATTAAGATATAAAATGTAATGTGACATATACTTTTGGAACACCCAGTATAGTTCACTTAATCCACAATGAACTGTCGTATTTTTTGTTTGTTTATTTTTAGAGCGAATGTCAAATGTAACTTACTGACTGAAATGTGGAATCTGAATAAAGGTTTTGGTAAGGTTCTGTTTTATGATTTTTCTTTAATATATCCCCCATTAATGTTGCTTTCCTAAGGCATTCTGTGTTGTACCTGTTCGACAGGCAATTTATGCGGCACTATTGATTAGAAATAAAATAAAATTTCCAATGAATGGTGCTGTATAAATTTGATATCTCTCATAGTATAAAAAGTTTTTGCAGTTTAGGTAACTCCTCCCACTACTTTACTATGACTTAGGAAGGCTTGATCATATATATTTAGTAATCATCTAAAATTGAACTGATGTCAATTCAGTGTCCCATGCTGACAGCATGACTTTCGAAGTGCCTTCACTAGTTCCTCCCACACAGTCCATATTTTTGTGAAGAACTCAGTAGATGGCAAAACAATTAAAATAAAATAGTATTTTTGCCAATCAATTATTTTGCAGTTCCTCTTACTAACTGGAGAAGTTTCGGCATTCTTTAGTTAGCTACTTCACAAATATCCTGGTGGGGGTGGAGATCGATAAATATCATAAGAGATATCTGAAATAGTTGCGTTTTTAAAAGGAACAACGCTACGTAGATAAGGTAGTTCTTCCCTCTACAAGTTCTGGCTCGCATTTATGAGCTCTCGCACAGCAGTGAATTCAGTCGGTGGGGCCAAGAGGTTTTCAGAAAAGACGAAGTCCCCCGTTTTAGCGCCTTTCTAGTTACAAAAAATTTGGTCAGAAAAACAGCAACGCATAAGTTGGGTTGTTTCTCTGGCTTATGACATGACTTCGCGGGTTTTTGTTAGATCAGCTCACTTACATGATAAGAAGGGCTCACTTCGATAGATGACATGGCGATAAGGATGGAATTTCTACCAATCAATAGCGCCGTATAAGTTAGCTGGGCCCTCCCACAAGTTTTTGGCGCGCTTTCTAGGTGCAACCAAAATAAACATCAAGAGTTAGCTAGTGTGAGAACAATAGGCCTACTTTTATTTAGAGCGCGTTTTGATGATAACAAAAATTCTAATACTCGTAAGATTTCTTCTCGCCAGTGCCAAATGATTTGGAGAACACCATTTGCTTGCAACACTGCTTAAGAGCTTTTTAATAATTAAAAGCTATGATTGTGAAGATGGAAAAATAAATACTGTGTTTTGCTTTTTGTTTAGTTTTATTAAAAATAATGTGGACAATGTAGATTGCTTGAAAGTAGTTTGTGGAGCTTTTCGAGTTCGTTCAACAGGCTGGGGAATTTGGTCAGAAACAGCAACGCATAAGTTGGGTTGTTCCTCTGGTTTATGGCGTGACTTTTCGCGGGCTTTGTTTAGCTCCGCCCACTTACATAAGTAGAGCGCACTTCGATGGATGACAAGGCGATAAGTATGGAATTTCTACCAATCAATAGCGCCGTATAAGTTAGCTGGTCATTCCCACAAGATTTTGGCGTCTTTTCTAGGTGCACCCAAAATAAACACAATGAGTTAGCTAGTGTGACAGCAATAGGTCTATTTTTATTTAGAGTGCGTTTTGATAGATGAGAGAGAAAATTTCTATTAGGATTTCTTCTTGTCAGTGCCAAATGATTTGGATATCATCTGCTTGCACCAATACTTAAAACCTTTTTGATAATCAAGAACCAGGATTGATAAGATGGAAAAATAAATACTATATTTTGTTTCTATTTAGTTTTATTAATCGTAATTGGATAGTTTATTAGTGTAGACTGCTAAAAGGCATATAGTTTTGGAACCTTTCTAGTTTGCTCCAAATACAGGGTGGAGGATTTGGTCAAAAACAGTGGTTTATGTCATGATCATTTCGTGGGCTTTGGTTAACTCTGTTCACTTACACGATAAGTAGGATGTGCTTTAATAGATGGCATGGCAGTTCTTTTAAACAAGGATGGAATTTCTACCAATCAATAGGGCCGTATAAGTTAAGTAGGCCCTCCCCCAAGTTTTGGCATGACTTTTGGCTCAACTGTACCTGTTCCTCTCACGTACAATAGATGACACAAGTTGATATTAAAAAAGACCAAGTTTTTACAATGTCACTTGTTTTGGTGTTTTCCTAGATTGTAGCACACACAAGGAGGGACTTTGGTAAGAAACAGCATCACATAAGTTAAGAAACTTCTCTTGATTATAGTACAGTAGGATATTTGACTGGTTTTCGTTTGTTCCACCCATTATACGAATATGGAGATAAGGATGGAATATCTACTAATCAGTAGTGCCGTATAAGTTAGTTAAAATATCTATAAATGAGAATTTTTTTGATAATCTCATTATACTCTTAAAAGGGAAAACAAAATAAAACAAGGTTTCATATTTTTTCACCTTTAATGTAATACACGCAGGTATCAACGTTTTAGATAAAGTTTTACTGTACATGACCACATCTACTTCTTGCGATCCTACATGTGATTTGTTCCTTGAAGGCACGAGCGTCTAAGTATGGATATATACATCAACACACTGAATGGACACAGATAAAAGTGTCATCTTAGGATAAACTGCTTATATGAGTTGTAAAAATAGCTTAAAAAGATTAAATTGACCAGGAAGTAACTAAAAATGTATTTTGATTAATTCTGAGCAAACAAAGAATTCAAAGATAAGAATTTCTGACAAAGGTCTTTTCTGAAGTGTGAATTATCTTTAAAGTTGGAATTTACCTATAAAATGTTTCTTCAATTTCTTGGTTACTCTATACACGTACTAATACAAAATACACTAAACCCAAACTCTTTGCGCATTAGGATTCTTTTAAGTTGACTGATGTTAATGAATACGTTTTAAACTGCGACAGATTAAGCACTTTAGTTCATAAATGTATATGTTACCTTCAGTTTACCATATTTCTTGCGTCTCGACGTGAAAGTTCAAACGATCCCAAAGATTCCGTTTCATCGCTGTCGCTTTCAAATATATATGTAAGTGGGATAATTGAGTTCTTCAAGAACTGGCTAATAAACGCTCCAGCAGTGAAGCAAAGTTGAATAACATAAGACCCAATATCTCTCAAAGACCATTAGACATTACAATGACATTTGACAAGGAATGATATTTTCAAAAACAATATTCAACCTCGTTATACATGACTTGCAAAGCCTAAACTTGGAACTCAACATCAAGGCACTCTTGTGCATATGACTTGACAGTAATAAAGAAACTCTACAACTCCAGGCCATTGCCAAGGATTCGCAAACATTCCTCTATAAAAAAGAGAGAGGTAACCAAGGTTACCATCCTTCCCAAAATTCCACAGTTTACGTTCCTCACCTCAGGCAACCATGAGTCGACAACGTACCCGACCGTTTCCTAAACAGACAACGATTATCATCGAATAAAAACTCAGCCATTGTGGGATTCATCTTCAACACACACATACACACGACCTTCACCTTTCATGCCAGGAACACAACAGCGAAAGCAAACAAGAAACCAGATGCATTCAGAAGAGGTGTGAGTACAGGATACACACACACACACACATACCAAAGGCTTTTTCCCCCCTTGCACGGGGGGGTAGCCAAAAAGAAAAAGGCATAGAAACCACTCCCACCCATTTCATTTCCCACATATTCCACTCCCCTCCACCCTCCTCCCTCCCTCCTATTTTGGCACTTCCTGGATGACGGGTCATCCCTGCATCCTGTCCACTGCCCTGGGTCAGAGGCAGTGTCGCAAGACACAGCACATCCACAGCAAGGTCAGAAGCAGTGTCGCAAGACACAGCACATCCACAGCAAGTGCAGGATACAAACAGCAGAAAGAAAAAAAGAACTCACGCAGGTTGTTAGCAGTTCATACAAACTATACTAAGCTGTACATCTACAGCCTAGTTCTCCACAATCTAGAGAACTAACAAAGAAACATTAAAGGCAGTAGAAAATAAAACCTTAAGATTATTAAAAGAGCGTACTAAACAAACACCAGCACACCATCTGCTCTCAGAACATCCTCACTGTAGATCATCGTATGATTCATTAGAATACGCTTCTGAAGAAGATGCTTTGAGCCCACACATCCATTCTACATCAAACCACTACAGACCACTCCACGGAACAGAAACGTGTTGAAAAATTGAGTCTAACACTGAATGTATACAAGAATTTTTTTTCATTAAGAAAATAAAATTTGAATGAAAGGGTGCGGTAAAAACTGGTACAGGTTATTTCCTGCATTACTATTATCCAGTATATCAGAGATTTTTGTAAAATTATTATGGACTGGAGTCCCACAGCGCTGTCACATGATCGGAGACTAATGTCTACTCGAGGAACAATGTTGACCAGTTTTAATTTCTCCTTCGTTTCAATATTGCAACCCTTCTTACATCTATCCTTTACCATCTCCAAAAGTCCACCTCTTCATTTTCCTTTGTACGCTCTGGCGGGGGGAAAAGAACACGACCACAGTGTTCCCTTGTGTCGTAAAAGGCGACTTACTGGGTTCAATGAAGGAACAAGTGGGCTCTTGTTTCCGTATTTTTCAGCCACGTAGTCAGGGCAAAAAAAATATTCTTTGAGTCATCCATTCCACAAAAAGGGAAGGGGAAGAGGGAAGGGGCGTAAAGGAAAAAGGGGGAGGGGGAGGGGGAGGGGGAGAGGGAGGGGGAGGGGGAGTGAGGTCAAGGTCATTTGTATATGACTGTTGCTAGAAGAGTAGATGGAACCTAAGATAGCTGTGAAGTAATTAGAAGTCCGGGGTCTTTACTCTGTCTTCCTCCTCCTCGCCTCTCCTCTCTTCTTTTCTCTCCTCTGTTCTCTCTTTCTCTTCCTCCCTCTCTCTCTCTCTCTCTCTCTCTCTCTCTCTCTCTCTCTCTCTCTCTCTCTCTCTCTCTCTCTCTCTCTCTCTCTCTTTCTCCATCTTCCCATCACTCTCTACCTCTCTATATGTCTCCGTCTCTATGTTTCTCTCTCTCTTCTACTCTCTGTCTACTTGCCTTTCTTTCTTTTCCCCGTTTCTCTCTCACCCTCTACCTCTCTTCATTTATCTCTCTCGTTCTCATTTTCTCCCCATCTCTCTCTTTTCGTCTCTCCCTTCCTCCTCTCTCTCCCTTAAGTCAGAATATCGATTGGAGACGCCGGGGGGGAAAGTTCTCATCACCCCGACCTTCATTTGGATGGTCTGCCGTTGCCGCAGGGACGGGTTAAGCACAACAACAACACAGATCCTTGCAATATTGCTGATTATCAAGTCACGTAGAAATATGTAAACATTTCTTGTCCCGACTAAGAAACCCTTGCGTTTCGGTGAGATCATCTATAGAGTCCGTTCTTGTTGGTACCACGTGGTTTTCTTCAGATTAGGAACGGCGCTGTGGAGAAAGTTGGAAAAAGTTACTGATACAAGGGTCACTGATACAAGGGTTACTAATACAAGGGTTACTGATACAAGGGTTACTGATACAAGGGTTACTGATACAAGGGTTACTGATACAAGGGTTACTGATACAAAGGTTACAGGTTACAAGGGTTATTGATACAAGGATTACTGATACAAGGGTTACTGATACAAGGGTTACTGATACAAGGGTTACTAATACAAGGGTTACTGATGCAAGGTTACTGATACAAGGTACTGGTACCACGTGGTTTTCTTCAGATTAGGAACGGCGCTGTGGAGAAAGTTGGAAAAAGTTACTGATACAAGGGTCACTGATACAAGGGTTACTAATACAAGGGTTACTGATACAAGGGTTACTGATACAAGGGTTACTGATACAAGGGTTACTGATACAAGGGTTACTGGTACAAGGGTTACTGATACAAGGGTTACTGATACAAGGGTTACTGATACAAGGGTTACTGATACAAGGGTTACTGATACAAGGGTTACTGATACAAGGGTTACTGATACATGGGTTACTGATACAAGGGTTACTGATACAAGAGTTACTGATACAAAGGTTACTGATACAAGGGTTACTGGTACAAGGGTTAGTGATACAAGGGTTACTGATACAAGGGTTACTGATACAAGGGTTACTGATACAAGGGTTACTGATACAAGGGTTACTGATACAAGGGTTACTGATACAAGGGTTACTGATACAAGGGTTACTAATACAAGGGTTACCGATACAAGGGTTACTGATACAAGGGTTACTGGTATAAGAGTTACTAATACAAGGTTTACTGATACAAGGGTTACTGATACAAGGGTTACTGATACAAGGGTTACTAATACAAGGGTTACTGATACAAGGGTTACTGATACAAGAGTTACTGATACAAGGGTTACTGATACAAGGGTTACTGATACAAGGGTTACTGGTACAAGGGTTACTGATACAAGGGTTACTGATACAAGGGTTACTGATACAAGGGTTACTGATACATGGGTTACTGATACAAGGGTTACTGATACAAGAGTTACTGATACAAAGGTTACTGATACAAGGGTTACCGATACAAGGGTTACTGATACAAGGGTTACTGGTATAAGAGTTACTAATACAAGGTTTACTGATACAAGGGTTACTGATACAAGGGTTACTGATACAAGGGTTACTAATACAAGGGTTACTGATACAAGGGTTACTGATACAAGGGTTACTAATACAAGGATTACTGATACAAGGGTTACTGATACAAGGGTTACTGATACAAGGGTTACTGATACAAGGGTTACTGATACAAGGGTTACTGATACAAGGGTTACTGATACAAGGGTTACTGATACAAGGGTTACTGATACAAGGGTTACTGATACAAGGGTTACTGATACAAGGGTTACTGATACAAGGGTTACTGATACAAGGGTTACTGATACAAGGGTTACTGATACAAGGGTTACTAGATGTTCAAACATCTAAAATTTAGCTTAAGTTAATATTTAACGATTTTATTTAACTTTTTAGTCCAACACTGTGAAGCGCTACGGAGTTGTCTTGCTCGGCAACTGTCGACTCCGGGAAAGAAGGGCACCAGACGACACAACTAAAATTTCTTTCATTTCGTTCTCTTTGTCAAAGAGGTCGATGTAATCTGGATTATCTATTTCAACATGATGGAGGAGCTTTATATATTTTGTTTTGGCTTAGGGGTGGCCCTATTCTAGTTGAAGATCCATCCGAGATTTGGGTGAAAAGAAATATTTTTACAATGGACTGATTTTTTTTTTTTTCTTTTTTTTTTTTGATGAGTTCAATATCAACTTACAGTTCTTTCTTCGATGGTCTTCTTCACCTCGTCTGGAAACTTTGGTCGTTCGTACCTCTCTTCTTCTTCATTTTTTTTCTTCCCGCCAGTTCATTTTCTCCTCCTCTTCATTTCGACGTCCTCTTTTCTTCTCTCTTCCCCTGCATCTGGACGACGGTTCCTTGTGCTCATCGCAGCTGAGTCTGCAAGACCAGAAACATTTCAAGTTATCTTGAGTATGATTTTCGGATGACAAAGAAAAAGGGAAGAAGAGAAGAGGGAGAGGGTTGAAGTGGGGCTACAGGAGGAGGAGGAGGAAAAGGAAGGGAATGGGGAGGTTAAGGGAAGAAGGAGGGGGAGGAAGAGGGAGAGGAGGAAGAGGGGAGGAGGTCGTAAGGGAGGGAATGGGGAGGTTAAGGGGAGAAAGAGGGGGAGGAAGAGGGAGAGGAGGAAGAGGGGAGGAGGTCGTAAGGGAAGGAATGGGGAGGTTAAGGGAAGAAAGAGGGGGAGGAAGAGGGAGAGGAGGAAGAGGGGAGGAGGTCGTAAGGGAGGGTGAGGGAGGGAATGGGGAGGTTTTGGGGGGAAGGAGAAGGAGGAAGAGGGAGAGGAGGAAGAGGGGAGGAGGTCGTAAGGGAGGGTGAGGGAGGGAATGGGGAGGTTAAGGGGAGAAGGAGGAGGAGGAAGAGGGAGAGGAGGAAAAGGGGAGGAGGTCGTAAGGGAAGGTGAGGGAGGGAATGGGAAGGAGAGAGAAGGGAGGAGGGGAAGTGAGCAAGAGGGGAAGAGGAGAGGAAAGAGGGAAGAGAAGAGGAGGGAGGCGGTGAGGAGAAGGGCGTAGGTGAGGAGGAGAGGAGGAAAGGAGAGGTAGATAGAACAGGAGAAGGAGAAGTAGGAGGAGGAGGTGGAGGCAGGAGGAGGGGAAGAGGGAGGAGGAGGAGGAGGAGGAGGAGGAGGAGGAGGAGGAGGAGGAGGAGGAGGAGGAGGAGGAGGAGGAGGAGGAGGAGGAGGAGGAGGAGGAGGAGGACGACGGTAGGACGAGGGAGAGGTAATTTTCGAAAATATTTGCAGAGAAAATTCATCTAGATCTGTCTGAAGAGTTTGGTTCTTCAGAGCTCGTTTGCCGAGTATCTCAGGAAGATTATTAACTCTGAAATGAGCACATCAGTGGATTTTCTTATTAATTTGTATTTTTTTTTCTTTTTGAGCGAGGAGATTATGCCATAAAGCGCTTATTTGCTTCCCCAAAAAAGGCACCTTTGCCCTTTGTGGTGGGATTAAATGGGGAGGGCTTTAGGAATAATTGGAAGTAATACTACTAAGTTATGGATGACTGAATCACACACACACACACATTTGTACATAAACACATACACACACATACATATACACAATCGAACACACACATACATAAACACGCACGCGCGCGCACACACATATACATACACACACACGCACACGCACACACACACACACACGCACGCACACACACACACACACACACACACACACACACACACACACACACACACACACACACACACACACACACACACACAAACACACACACACACACACACACACACACACACACACAAACACACACACAAACACACACATACACGCGCGCACACAGACAAACACACACACACATACACGCACTCACAGACACGCACACACACGCACACACACACACACGCACACACACACACGCACACACACACACACACACACACACACACACACACACACACACACACGAGAGTGCGCGCGCACACACACAGACAAAAGTTAGGTCGATGGAAACAGAGAATATTCTA
>NC_134792.1:26471071-26473571 GCF_046742065.1 Oratosquilla oratoria
TTGTTTCTATTGCAAAGAAAAAGAAGAAGAAAGAAAATGAAGACAAGGAGGGAAAAAAGGATATCAATAGTAGTAGTAGGAGTAGAAGTATTGAAAGCAAAAATTATAATAATATTAACAATATCAATAATGATAATAATAATTATTATCAAACTACTACTACTACTACTATCACTACTACTACTACTACTACTACTACTACTACTACTACTACTACTACTACTACTACTACTACTACTACTACTACTACTACTACTACTACTACTACTACTACTACTACTACTACTACTACTACTACTACTACTAATACTTTTTTTTAATAATAAAATACGACCTCCATCCTCGTGGAACTGTGTGGTGGAAGCAGCAGGATCTATTTCTCACAGACACAGACTACTACTTCTACTACTACTCCTACTCCTACTACTACTACTACTACTACTACTACTACTACTACTACTACTACTACTACTACTACTACTACTACTACTACTACTGCTACTACTTGTATTGCTACTACTACTACTGACGATAATGATAACGCAGGAAGCAGAGGGAAAATAATAATGGAGGAAGAATAAAAACAAAAAGAATAAAAAGAGGTAGAACAAGGGTTGGGCTGTACCCAATTTTTTTTTCTGTTCTCTTGGATCATATCTCGAGGAAATCTACTCCATTAGTTTCGTTAACAGAGTGAAAAAAAAACTCTCTCAAGGTTATGTCATATTTTTATAATTAATTTGTACTGTTATAGGTTTATTTTTAAACAAAATACTGAATAAAGAAACATTGAGACGATGTAAGTACACATACCTAACCTAACCTCACCTAACCTAACCTCACCTAACCTACTGTAACCTTATCTAACCAAACCTCACATAACCTAACCTCACCTAACATAACCTCACTTAACCTTACCTAACCTTAGCTGACAACAAAACATGAATCATTACTTTAATTCCTTAGACGAATCAACTCTGAAAAAATATTACGGAATAATGACGGTGGACTATTGCTATGAGTTGTAGCTTACCATCGCTTCTATCCTTATGCACAATCTCTTGTCCTGGAGTTGATGGATATGGTATCAACTCTTTCAATTTGAAGACATATTACCGGATGAATAAAATCACCTGACGCTGGTCAGAGTGAAAACCATAGTCTACACCATCATTCCAAACAACTTAATGAATATACAAATCTACTGACAATGTTGGGATAATCTGAGTATGTTTTGTCTTAAAAAGTAGGAGTCTTCAAGACATTCACTGCCAAGATATCTTTCCGCAGCCGAGTAAAGATATTATTAACAATTAAAATGAAAATTGTCGGGGATAATCTAAGTACGCTTTGTCTTAAAAAGTAGACGTCTTCAACACATTCACAGCAAAGAGAACTTCCCGTAGCAGAATAGAGTAGCATTATACTCTTTCTTGAGTATTCCTTCTTTTCTCTTGTGGTCTTATAGCCTTTGCAAGGTTCTCTTTTTTATATATTTTTCTGCGTTTATCATTTGATTTTTCTTTTGCTATATTTTGGTGAATCTTGTCCACTCTCCTAATATTACACATTCCACTTAAGTAGACCATCTCCTCCGCTACTGTTCTATTTCTAAGTAAATAAAGTTCACAATACACTTCTACACAAATGTGTGATTTTCACCATACTCTCTCTTTCCTGATATCTCTCTCTCTCTCTCTCTCTCTCTCTCTCTCTCTCTCTCTCTCTCTCTCTCTCTCTCTCTCTTTCTCTTTCTCTGCATGTGTGTTTGTGTACGTAAATGTGAGTGTGTGTATGTGTTTGTATTTTGTCGCCGATAATGCATCAGCGCTTATATCCTTGAAAATAGTATGATGCCGAGATCAATTATCATAATGGAACTGTAGAGCAAGGTGGTAGATGGAGGTTAATTAGGAAAGTGGGTGGGTAAATATAGGGACTATATTTTTGAACTGCAGAAATACTGGGATGCTATGTTAAAAGGAGTATATGATATGAGAGAGTTATAGTTTGGAAAGGTTTCTCTTATGAAGAAGTGAAGATAGTAGGTAGGGGTGCTGGTAATTGTTCTCCCATTTTTTTTAAGGAGGAGGAGGAGGAGGAGGAGGAGGAGGAGGAGGAGGAGGAGGAGGAGGAGGAGGAGGAGGAGGAGGAGGAGGAAGGCGACAGAATATGTAAGTAGGGCATTCAAGAAGAATGTGGGAGATAGTAAAAAGAAGACCATAAGGACAAGACGAGAGTTTATAATCTAACATGTGAACATCATAAGTGAAACGAAAATACCATGGTCTTTGATGTGTCAACACAGCTTCGGTGCATGAGTAGAGGTGATCCACGGGTGAATATGAGATTTGATGGTCTTTAGGAGGTTCATCGAATGTTCCTCCCAGCGTTTTTTATAATAGAATACCATAGGACGCTGCCTGGTTCTTTCTATGCTTGCTTGGGTTGGGGTCTGGGAAATCATGTGCGGCGGTGGAGCAGTGCACGCATACACATG
>NC_134792.1:26478571-26481071 GCF_046742065.1 Oratosquilla oratoria
TATATATGTATATGTATGTATATATATATGTATATATATGTATATATATATATATATATATATATAACATGTAACATATACAGTCAGACCTCGCTGAACACGAGCGTTAGTTCCTTAGCCGTCTTGTCGGACGAAATTCGTGTTGGGCGAATTATAGGTATTATGGGGGGAAAATAGCTTACACGAAGGATCTCAGACACTCTCTAAACATTGGCTCACAACGCGACCCGGTAGGCTATTCAAATCGTGCTATCGTGAATCATAGTCGTATTCGACAAACGCTGGGATATCTTACCTATTCGTGTAAACGTGAAATTTTCCCACGCGGAGAATTCGTGTTGGGCAAGGTCTGATAGTATATACATATACATATATATATATATATATATATATATATATATATATAATATACATATACATACATATACCAAGGCTTTTTCCCCCTTCCAAGGAAGGTAGCCAAAAAGGGAAAGGCATAAAAACACTCCCACCCATTTCATCCCTAAATACACTCCACACCCCTCCCACCCTTCCTCTCATCTGAGCACCTCCTGGATGACGGGTCATCCCTGCACCCTGCCCACCGCCCTGGGTCAGAAGCAGTGTCGCAAGACACAGTACATCCACAGCGAGGCCGCTTCATTTAATCGGCGACCCCCCCTCTCCGTCCCCCTTTGCATATAAGGCGAGGACGGGGAGAAATCCCTTCGGGCTGCGTCAAAATTTACTCACACATACTACCCCACCCCCACTTCCCCGCCCATTCCTCCTCATGCATCACAGCATCATCCATATACAACCATTCTCCACTCACCTGTCTTCCGTCCTCTCCCTTCCTTCCTCAACAGACATTCCCCTCTTCCCCAAAGCCCCCTTCACCCCATCCATCCACCTCATCCTAGGACGTCCCCTCATGTTCACTCCCTCCACATCTGCCTTCCATACCACATTTATTTATAGATACATACATATATATAAATATATGTACATATATACATATACATATATACATATATATATACATATATGAATATATATATATATATATATATATATACTGTATATATATACATATATATATGTACATATATATATATACATATATATATATATACATATATATATGTATATATATATATATACACATATATATATACATATATATATGTATGTATATATATATATATATGTATACATATATATGTATATATATATATATATATATATATATATATATATAATATACTGTAAAGGAAGCAATTTTTTATTCAAGTTGAATTGAATACGACTGTATTCTGACAATTGTTCAACTTCTTGATATTTTCCATTTTTTTTATCTGGATTTTTCCTGCTGTAGGGTGAGCAAATACAAGATCTCCATAGCTCTACCTTTAATATTTTGACCTTCTCCAAAGAGACATTATCAGGATTGAAAAAAAATTATGTGATAATAAATATAAATGTTGGTACAAATCTGGTAACAAGCAAAAATGAAAACAAGCAAATATACAAATGGGAAATATTCACAAAGTAAAATGTTCAACGCATGTGTTATTACTTACGTCAAAGAGAAAAGTAAAAATGGTAGGGGAAGGGAAGAGTTTTAATGTATCACTAGTTCTCCATATTACTAGCTTGGAGTCGAGTTGACCGCCTAGGTGGCTTGGCAGTCGCGGGAGTGGGGGTGGGAGGGTGAGGGTGAGGGGGAAACGGGAACCTCGATATAACACAATGACATGTAAGCGTCGTATGTACAGCAAAATACTGGATGTCATTTTAGATTGCATATTTATTGTGGGGGCAATATTATATAAATATAAATATATATATATTATATATATATACATACATATATATGAAAAAAGAAACTAAGTAAGCAGAGCGCTTTCGTATATTACATCTTCAGTGCAAAAAGTACATAGGTAAGCAGAAATACATAGTTTATATATACATGATGAAGGAACAAGGACAGTTTACATGTATATGTAACCTATGTATTTCTATTTAATTTTGTGGTTTTTGCACTGAATATGTAATATACGAAAGCGCTCTGCTTCGTTAGTTTCTTTTTTTCAAGTGGTCTATTTTGCGTAAGTGAACACACGTACCCGTGTTCATGTTAGCATATATATGTATATATATATATATATATATATATATATATATATATATATATATATATATATATATGTATGTTATATATATATATACATATATATATATATATATATATATATATATATATATAATCAAATTAGTTAATAGATAAATATTGAAATTAATTGATAGATAGATAAATAAGTGAAGAAGGAATGGGAAGAAAGGAAAGAGAAGAACGAATCAAAAATGAGAATAGGAACTATCGCTAGTTCTTCAGTTTCCTTTGGTTGTCAGCTGATTTATTACCATTTGCAGTCAGGAGCATTGTGCGTAAAACATTTGAATATTTCCTAATAGTCTTGATGGAACAGGCATGGCGTTGATATTTATCTATTTTTCG
>NC_134792.1:26511071-26523571 GCF_046742065.1 Oratosquilla oratoria
GTTCATCATCTTCTTTATCTTATAACTTCTCTTTCCCCCTCTCTTTCTTCATTAGTCGTCTCTCTTTTCCTTTCTTCCTTCCTCTCTTATTCTCCTCATCCCTTCACCTCTGAATTATCATCTTATTTCTTCTGATGTGTTCTATTTCGTATTTTATCATCATTTTCGCTCTCCCCCACGCTTTTGCTTTTTTCGCTGTTTTTTAATTTCGCCTTATCTTCTTTCGTGTTCGGCGTTAGTTCCAAAGCCCCAATGATTTCTACCTGCGAATATATTTGAATTCTTGCCGTCTTTACTTCTCGCGCTCTTCTTTTTTTCTTTTTTCAACTTTGGAAGATTTTTTGAGACCAGTTTCCCGTTAACAGGGGTTGATGGTCTAAGACACCTGGAAAAAAGAAAGAGAGAGAGAGAGAGAGAGAGAGAGAGAGAGAGAGAGAGAGAGAGAGAGAGAGAGAGAGAGAGAGAGAGAGAGAGAGAGAGGAGAGAAAAGGAGAGAGAGAGAGAGTGAGAGAGAGAGAGAGAGAGAAGGAGAGAGAGAGAGAGAGAGAGAAGAGAGGAGAGAGAGAGAGAGAGAGAGAGAGAGAGAGGAGTCGGAGAGAGAGAGGTGAGAGGTAGAGAAGGAGGAGAGAGATGAGAGAGAGAGGAGAGAGAGAGGAGAGAGAGAGAGAGAGGAGAGAGGAGACAGAGAGAGGAGAGAGGAGAAGAGAGAGAGAGAGAGAGAGAAAGAGAGAGAAAGAGAGGAGAGAGAGGGGGAAAGGGGGGGAGAGAAAGAGAGATCTTTCTTCCTTTCTCCCCCTCCTCCTTCGCCTTCTCTACCTCCTCCACCACTTTTTTTTCCTCTCTTTTCATATGATCTCTGTCTGTGTGTTTCTTTTCTTTAGTTCCTCTATGAGATTTTGCTTCTTTGCCTCTTATTGGTTCCCCCTTGGCCTTCTCTCTCTCTCTCTCTCTCTCTCTCTCTCTCTCTCTCTCTCTCTCTCTCTCTCTCTCTCTCTCTCTCTCTCTCTCTCTCTCTCTCTCTTTCTCTCTCACTCTCTTTCTCCTCGTTCTTTCTTTACTCCTCTCAATCCGACCGAACGACTAATACCTTTCAGGATCTCTCTTTTCTCTTTATTATCACTCCTTTTGAAGAGAACGAATGGCTGATCCCACCTCTTATTCTTTCTCTTTTTCTCTCTCTAACCATCTCTTTTGTTCTCTTTTTCTCTTTTTATCATGATTGCTCCTTCTTTCATTTACATTTCCCACTACTTCTCCTGTTCTCTCTTTTTGTTCTCTCTTTTTGTCCTCTCCTGTTTTCTCTTTTTGCTCTCACTCTTTCTCTCTTATTTGTCATTCCCCTCTTCCTCCCACTCCTTTCCCTTCTCCTCCTCCACCTTCTCCTTCCTCTTCTCCTCCTCCTTTCTTCTCTCCTCCTTCCCCTCCTCCACCTTCTCCTTCCTCTTCTCCTCCTTCTTTCTTCTCTCCCCCTTCTCCTCCTCCACCTTCTGCTTCCTCTTCTCCTCCTTCTTTCTTCTCTCCTCCTTCTCCTCCTCCACCTTCTCCTCCTTCTCCTTCTCCTCCTCCACCTTCTCCTTCCTCTTCTCCTCCTCCTTTTATTCTCTCCTCCTTCTCCTCCTCCTGTTTTTTTTCGTCTTCCGCGTTATTTTTTTCTCTCTTCCCTCTTCTGCCTCTTTTCCCCCTTCTCTTTCTTTTCCATTTTTTAATCTTCCCTCTGCTCTTGCCCACCGCCTCTTCTTCTCTTTTCCTCTTGTTCTTCTCGTCTCCGTCCTCCCCCTCTTCTTCTCTTTTCTTCTTGTTCTTCTCGTCTCCATCCTCCCCTCTTCTTCTCTTTTCCTCTTGTTCTTCTCGTCTCCGTCCTCCCCCTCTTCTTCTCTTTTCTTCTTGTTCTTCTCGTCTCCATCCTCCCCTCTTCTTCTCTTTTCTTCTTGTTCTTCTCGTCTCTATCCTCCTCCTCCTCTTTTCGGTTCATCTTTTGATTTCTCCTTCCCTTGTCTCACTCTTCTTTCCCCCTTTTCTCCTCCTCATCTCTCTTTTTTTTTTCTTTCTCTTTTTCCGTTTTCGTTTTGTTTTTTAATTTTTCATTATTTTCTTTTTATAGACGCTCGTCGTCCCTCTGCCTCTCTGTTTTTCTTTTTTCTTTTTTTTCCCTCTTCTTGGCTTTCTTTACTTTTCTTTTTTCGAATTTCCTCCTCCTCTCTTACTTTTTCTTGACTTTATTTTTCTTTCATGTATAATTTTCTTTTCTTTCCCTTCCACTTATCCCTCTTTCGCCTTCCCTCACCTTCTTCCTCTCTTCCTCTTACCTTTTCCTTTCCTTTCCTTTATCACGCCTTCCCCTTCCCTTCCCTTCCACCTTCCCCTTCCCCTTCCCATTCCCTCCCCCATCATCCCTAATTCTGTTTTTACAAACCATTTTCTCTCTTTCTCTTCATGATTCTTATCTTCACTTTGTTTCCCCTTCATTCACTCCTTTTCATTTGTCCTCATATCCTTCCTTCTCCTCTTCCTCCTCCTCCTCCTCCTCTTCCTTTTCCTCTTCCTCCTCCTCTTCCTCCTCCTCCTTCTCATCCTCCTCCTCCTCCTCCTCCTCTTCCTTTTCCTCCTTCTACTATCCCTGGTCCTTATCATGCTTTCATTCCTACTCCTCCTCTTCCTCCTCCACCTCCTCCTCCTCCTCCTCCTTCTCCTCCTCTTCCTTTTCCTCCTTCTACTATCCCTGGTCCTTATCATGCTTTCCTCTCTCTTCTTCCGCTTTCCTTTTCATTCCTCTTCCTTTTCCTCATCCTTCCTCTCAGTTCCCTTTTATTTTCTTTCTCCTATTCCTCCCTTCGTCTTCTTCCTCTTATTATTATCCTCTACTTCCTTGTTCTCATTCTCTTATTCCTCTTTATTCTGCTCCTCTTTGCTCTCCTCTATATATTCCCTTCCCTTTTCTCTTCTTTTCCTTCTTCTTTCTCTCCTCTTTCCTCTTCTTTTTACTTTTTCCTCTCTTCTTTCTTATTCTCCTCTTCCCTCTCTTCCACCTCTTCTTCTTCTCCTTCTCTTCTTCCCACTATTCCACCTTTTCTTCTTCTCCTCCTCTTCCCTCTCTTCCACCTTTTCTTCTTCTCCTTCTCCTCTTCCCTCCCTTCCACCTTTTCTTCCTCTCCTCCTCTTCCCTCTCTTTCTCTCCTCCTCTTCTTCCTTCTCCTCTTCCCTATCTTTCTCTCCTTCTCTTCTTCCTTCTCCTCTTCCCTCTCTTTCTCTCCTCCTCTTCTTCCTTCTCCTCTTCCCTCTCTTTCACCTCTTCTTCCTCTCCTTCTCCTCTTCCCTCTCTTTCTCTCCTCCTCTTCTTCCTTCTCCTCTTCCCTCTCTTCCACCTCTTCTTCCGCTCCTTCTCCTCTTCCCTCTCTTTCTCTCCTCCTCTTCTTCCTTCTCCTCTTCCCTCTCTTCCACTTTTTCTTCCTCTCCTTCTCCTCTTCCCTCTCTTCCACCTTTTCTTCTTCTCATTCTCCTCTTCCCTCACTTTCTCTCCTCCTCTTCTTCCTTCTCCTCTCCTCTCTCTTCCTCCTTTTCTTCCTCTCCTTCTCCTTTTCCCTCTCTTTCTCTCCTCCTCTTCTTCCTTCTCCTCTTCCCTCTCTTTCACCTCTTCTTCTTCTCATTCTCCTCTTCCCTCACTTTCTCTCCTCCTCTTCTTCCTTCTCCTCCTTTCGTTCTTTCCCTACAGTTGCCATGCACACAGCGGGGAACCCTCTTCCCCTCCCCCCCCTTTACTTGTTCTAAACGTTTTTTCTTGTGTTTCCCTAATATCTAGTTTCCTTTCTCTCTCGTCCCCTCACCCCCTCCTCCTCCTCTCTCGTCCCCTCACCCCCTCCTCCTCCTCCCATACACATTTTTCTTTTTCCTCTTTTCTGAATATTTTCTTCCTCCCCTCTTCGTCATCAGCCAAGCACGAACGTAGAGCAGCTCTTCTTTCCTCTCTTTTCCCCTCTTTTAGCTCTCCTTTCTTTCCCCCTTTCTCCTCTCTTCCCTTCCCTTCTTTTCGTTTCCCTCTTCTTCAGTTTCCTTTCTTTGTCTTTTATTTTCTTTTTACTTTCCTCAATTTCTCTTTTCTTCTCTTTGCTTCGCTTATCTTTCTCTTTTCTTTTCTTCTCTTTGCTTTGCTTATCTTTCTCTTTTCTTATCTTTTTCCACCTTTTCATTTGTTCCTTCTCTCTTCTCTCTTCTCTTCTTTTCTCGTTCCTTCTCGCCTCCTCTCTACTCCTCCCTCCTCTTCCCTTCCCCTCTCTCATCCTCTCTTCCCTCGCCTTCTTTTCTCTCTACTTAATCTGTCAACTCTCTCTTCTCTTCCTCCTCTCTTCTGCTCTCTTCTTGTGCTCCTCCTCTCCAGTCACCCGGCGGTCAGGAAGCCTTGCTCGCGTCCTGATGGATGTGGGTTCGAGTCCTTCCCATCGGACTTCCAGTAGGACCTGAACCTCCTTTGGAGGTCTTCCAAGACACTTCTTCGTGTTTGCTAACGTGACCAGAAGACTTCTGGAAGGAAAAAGTTACGTGAAGAAGATAATCTACCTATCTACCAAAGACCCCTTTCCCCCTTTTTAAGGGGGTAGCCAGCCAAGGCACGCATCCACTCCTACCCATTCCACTTCCATCCACAATCCACTGCTCACTTCTCATCTTAGCTCCTTGAGGATGAAGGGTCATATCTCCCAATTGACCACTGCTCGGGTCAGAGGGAAACCAACAAGACACAACATTCACAACAAACGTATGCAGAGGCACAATCTACATAACCTACGCCTTCAATACCGAGGGATTTCCATAAGGATGAATAAGAATTAATTACTCTGGAGAAAGCCAAAATGGCAAGGGAGGCCCGATAGCTCAGTCGGTAGAGCATCAGGATGATAAGCAGAACATCGGCGGTTCGAATCCCGCTTGACCGAACGTAGTTTCCAGGCGTCGGTCGCTTAAGATACCTATGTAGTGTTTCTATATTGTGACTTCCCTTGTGGCTGCGTGCCAGTAGATAAGCAGCGAGCTTCATGTAACGTAAAGAACTCTGCTTTGAATGAATAATAATCAACAAATAAACAAACCAATAGATGCATAATTAAAAAATCAATAACTAAGTGAATAAATAAAAAAATGAATAGATGAATCAATAAATAAATGAATAATTCCATATGTAAATATACAAAACTAGTAGATGATAAATAAATAAATATATTAGAAATAAATAGATAAACATATAAACAAATAAATAAATAAATATACAAAACTAGTAGATGATGAATAAATAGGTAAATGAATATATTAGAAATGAATAGATAAACATATAAATAGAAAACTAATAAATATACAAAACTAGTAGATGATAGATAAATAAATGAATATATTAGAAATAAATAGATAAACATATAGATAAATAAATCTCCTCAATAAATCTCACATATCGACGCTTTCTTAGAATACCATCGAATAAGTCAGTCTGATACAAAAACAGAGATGAACTGTACATATCTTGTATTTTCGTCTCCAATAATTCCAGATAATTTTGCTCAATTAAAAGGCATCTTCAAGGTTAACGGGATTCGAACTATCTCTATTCATCCTTACTTGCCGAGACGTGGGTGGTTTTATCATGTGAATAAAATCACCTGACGGCAACCAAAACTACAGATTAACCCGAACAGATGTGATGACATACGTTGGGGGAGGGGTGCTTAATAGCGTCTCTACGACCAGAGTCATGCAATATTATTTTGTGATTAAAGACTAGTTTTTACCAGCTAGTCACTTTTAATTCTTATTATCCCTCTTTTTTGTCACTTTTATATTCTCATCTGACTACTATTCCTCCCTTCTATAGTGATGGTTATCGGCTATAATAACTATAAAGAACTACACACTTCTTCAAACAGCAAACACCAATTGATTACGTTTTACTTCCTTATAAGGTCATGATTTTTTCCTGTATTCACTTTCTACCTCTTCTCTGCTTTCGTTCAAGAATTCTATTCATCTTTATCTCCCTTTGGACTTTCTTTATCCAATATTCTCTTTGTTCTCTTTGTTAACTTCGTCCCTCATCTTATTCCTCCGCTTTTCCCTGAAATTTGACTTTTCATCACCTTGCCTTGAGCTTTACGAGTATATCTCTTCTTTTTTTCTTTCTTTATTTTTCTAAACATCCTCTATTTTTCTCCTTATCTTGGATAATTAATGCTTTCTTTTATTTCTACCTTTTACTAAGTGATGGAGATGTAATGGCGTATGTTAGCTTTTGGCAGGTGATTTATATATACATATACCAGCGCTGCATGGCCATTTCTTCCAGAACCACCGAAATCGGAGAACCCATAGGTGTCCCTACCTTGTTAATGTTTTGTTGTGGGAAGAGGTATGTATATATACACACACACAAATATATCTATATATATATATATATATATATATATATATATAGGTGTGTGTGTGTGCGCATGTGTATACGCACACACGCACACACACACACGCACACACGCACGCACACACACACACACACACACATACACACACACACACACACACACACACACACACACACACACACACATATATATATATATATATATATATATATATATATACAGACATGACAATTGAATAGACACCAAGTAAAATGCATTTTTGCTCTTATCTAATGCTTACTGTTACTCAAATTTACCTAATATGTTATATTTACCTAGATTTATGTTTCAGATTACATACAAGATTAATCAAGCATACCACAAACCAAAGGAGCAATAAACCTACCTGAATTTCATGTGAGGTCGTATTGTGGGTCAACATGAAGGTGGACTTAGTCAACGCAGTATATCTGAAAATCTGTCAATACCCCTTTTTACTGTTAATAGAATGATCGTACAATTCACCAGAGAGGGCAAGAAGGGCACAAAACCTCATTCAGGTCGTCCCGGCCCCTCAGAAAGAAACTTGCGTCTTGTCAAAAGTAATGTCGAAGAGGATCCACGTTCCAAGGCCTCTGACATAGCAGCACAAGCTGATGTCAGCCCCAGAACAGCTGTCAAGTATCTCCACAAGCTGGGTTGCTATGGCAAAGCTGCAAGAAGGAAACCACTCCTTCGTCCAGTCAATATCAAGCGCAGAAAGGATTGAGCTGTTGAGATGGTGGAGAGACCTGTGGCCTTTTGGAGCACTGTCATTTTCTCTGATGAGCCACGATTCGAATTATTTTCTGACAGTGGAAGAGTGTGGGTCTGGAGACTCTGTAGTCAAGAGTTTGACCTCAAAAGACTGCAGCCAAAAGTGAAACATGGGGCATTTCAATACTGGTGTGGAGTGCAATTTGGAGTGATGGTTGACCAGAGCTTGTGGAGTGTCAAGAAAACATAAATTCAAGCAAATATATTTCTATATTAAAGGAAGGACTCATTCCAATATTCTCCGGTGGTAGAATGAGTAAAAATGTCTTCCTATTTATGGAAGATGGAGTTCCTTGTCACACAGCTCAAGCAATACAAAATTAGTTGGGCCAAAATGGGATCAGGAAACTTTCATGGCCAAGTCAGTTCCCGGATATGCACCCTATTGAACACTTCTGGGGCATATTAGACCGACAATTTTGCAAAAAGAACAGGAAGCTATCTTTAAAGCCCGAACTCTTAGGATTACTACGGGAAACATGGCAAGAAATCCCTCAAGACGATATTCGTGAATTAATCACTAGCATGCCTAGAAGGGTCCTTGCATTGAATAAAGCAAAGGGGATGTCAACCAAGTATTAGTTATTCACATTGTGACCATTTATATGCACTTTGATTGTATCAATTGCTTGTTTAACAAATTAAACGACTTCTCTTGGTGTCTATTTAATTCTGTATATATATATATATATATATATATATATATATATATATATATATATATATATATATGTGTGTGTGTGTGTGCGTGTGTGTGTGTGTGTGTGTGTGTAAGTGTGTGTGTGTGTGTGTGTGCGTGTTTGCGTGTGTGTGAGTATACTAAAAAGAGGTTCTATGGAAAAATATCCCAAAAACGTAGTACAATGAGGAGAGCAGTTACTTGTTGAGAGAGAATTTGTCCCAGATGTCCTTTATACTGAAATTTACACGCATGTAACTGTGGAAGATCTTTGTATCAAATCTTTGGGTAGTGGCGGTATTTTTACCTAACCAATTGAAACAGTTTATAAGGATAAACACATATAAGAGACCACTTGTGTATAAGATTGATTGCGATATGTATTATCCCTCTAAGGAGAGATTTTTTTTTTCTTCCCTTGAGATTAAGTGAAGCCAAGAAAGTCTTTTATAGAATACAGATTCATCAACATTAGATACAACGGTTTAAGCGTGTAGTGATGATGCGTTTTCTGATTTGCTGTTAGGCTCCAAGGTTCTGACGTCACTGCCGTTCTGTTTGCTGATTTGACGAGCGCGTGTCGATCTGGAAATCTGGAAAGACACCGTTCTCTCGGGGCCAAGAGGTCGGAGAATGACCACAAGGAGTGACTTCCCATTGTCCTTTCATGCTAAGAAGAGTCCCACATATACTTGGGACTTGGTCTTGAGTGAGTCACACGTTCGAGGCTTGAGTGAGTCACACGTTCGAGGCTTGAGTGAGTCACACGTTCGAGGCTTGAGTGAGTCACACGTTCGAGGCTTGAGTGAGTCACACGTTCGAGGCTTGAGTGAGTCACACGTTCGAGGCTTGAGTGAGTCACACGTTCGAGGCTTGAGTGAGTCACACGTTCGAGGCTTGAGTGAGTCACACGTTCAAGGCGTGAGAGAGTCGGGGGTGCGAGGCTTGAGTGAGTCACACGTTCGAGGCTTCAGTGAGTCACACGTTCGATCTTTGAGTGAGTCACACGTTCGAGGCTTGAGTGAGTCACACGTTCGAGGCTTGAGTGAGTCACACGTTCGAGGCTTGAGTGAGTCACACGTTCGAGGCTTGAGTGAGTCACACGTTCGAGGCTTGAGTGAGTCACACGTTCGAGGCTTGAGTGAGTCACACGTTCGAGGCTTGAGTGAGTCACACGTTCGAGGCTTGAGTGAGTCACACGTTCGAGGCTTGAGTGAGTCACACGTTCGAGGCTTGAGTGAGTCACACGTTCGAGGCAGCGAAACCATAGCGAATTCTGTCTCTTGTCCCTTCTGAGTCCCTCTGGTATATATTTTTGACTCAATTTTTATTCCTGTCCCTCTCAGACGATTTCATTCAGGAGAGCCATTTCTTTATTAATCATGTGGAGTCTATATTTGACTATTGTATTTACACTATTCTGGCAACTGCCTGTAGCAAAAAGTGTTGATCTTAGAGAGATGTCCATATCTTGTTAGTGATAATTGTATATTAGGAAGTTCTGACATAAAAATCATTAGACAACTGGGAATGGTTTCCAGAGTTATGAAAATTCTGGACCAGACACTTGGGGAGAAGGGCAAAGGCTCATGTTTCCACGGGCCTTGTGACCCCCGTCTTGCAATATGGATGTGAGAATTGGATCATCACCAAAGGCTTTGAGGTCTTGTCCAAATGGTATCGGCTCAAAGTCTGAGTAAGATCGTGGGGTACCACTACAATAGTGGTTCTCCTAGAAGGCAACAGAGTTTTGCAAATGAGACCACAGAACGAAAACAAGTGGCTGATAGCGGATGTTTAGCGATTTTATTTGGTGTTGAAGTCGTCCTCAAGAGGGCAAAGAATGTGTTAGCATACTATGTAGTATATTATCGTACATTGTACTTGTGTGTTGCTCATTTGGGGGGAATTATATGTTTCCCCCTCTTTATAAAATTATCATATGTTTTATTGTTTTTTCTTTTTATTATTTTAATTATGTGTAATCATTGTGTAAAATTATTGGATATCACAAAATGCGATGTACGTTTCTTCGCGCCAAAATTGGCAGCTGGGCGCAGTTCCGAGCTTGTACTCCTTGTATACACACGTAAGTGATTATAGTATACCGCCGAACAACTCGACTTTCTTTTAAAATTAGCCACACCCGATACAAGAAGAACAATACTTAATTGTGGAATACACGCATGTAACTATGCTTCGGGGACCACGAGTTAAGCAAAGGATATTCTCGACGATGTTGATATGAGAACAATGACCTCTTTTTACCTCCATAGGTCATATGAACTTGCTTATGGATGATGACTCATCTCAAATGGTAATCTCGAAGAGGTCAAATAGATTGGACGAGAGCTTGTGGGACTTAATTACTCCAGGTAAGTCATCTCTAATTGGAAACAATGGGGATGGACGGGGTGTCTACCTGGAAGGCTGCTTGGGATTATTCATAGGAAGAAAGGTGAAGAGTGCGCGTGGCTGTGCACTGTCATGTTGTTCTTAATCAAAGTATTAATTGGAAAGGGAATGAGGCCGACGTAGATAGATAAAATGAGAAAAAATCTGTCGAATAATTAAACAGTAAAGAAAGGACTGCAACTGAAATGGAGGAGAGGATTTTAAAGATAGAGTCGACATATTTAATTCAAGGAGATAACCGCTGAAAGAAGACGAAAAGAAGCTTCCTCAGGGAAACGATTGCATTCAATCAAAGGATCTCGCCCAATGAAGGAAAAACATTTGATTAATGGACGGAAGGCGCATTTCAAATGAAGGGAAGACGCGTAATCAACAAATGACATTTTGTCAGTTGATGGAGTAAGGCTATAACGCCCCGTTGTTAGGATTAGGGGAGTTTGTCTGAGAAGAAACATCCCGATAAATGAAAATAAACAGTTATAAACGGGGATAAATATCTTAGTAAAGAATAAAAGAAAAAGAATCTTACCTTTTACAATGCAGGGTACTCGTCACTGATGAGTAACATCTTGTAGTGTTTGCCATTTAAATTGATATAATGTAAAATCCAATCCAGGTCCTAGAGGGACTTTTTCTCAGTCTTAAGGGTCAGAGGTACTCATAAATACCTTTGTATTTCTTATACAGGGCGATTTTATTCAGGTAAAAGAAAACGTGAGAACCACTTGGTTCCTCTTGAGTGAAAGCCTGGAGGAGGAGGGATGAGGGGAAGAGGTCATAGTCTGCATACATTATGTCAAGCCTCCACAACGTCGTCAGAATATCAAAGTAAGGAGGCAATGCAAGACCATGATGATCACGTGATACTGAGGAGAAGAAGCAGAGAGTGAATTTACTGTAGACGCAATGCATCTCGGGGATAAAAGAAACATTCTTCGATTTCTTACTTCGACAGCTGCAGCAGATGTACATTTATCTTTAATTTACGTGAGCGATAACGATAAGTCAGTAGAAAATAGGAAGAAGGGGAAAGAGAGAGGGAACAACTCGTTCGACAATGAACGCAAGAAATACAATTATTCCTTTTGCTGTGTAGGAAGTTCCCCCTCGGCTAAATAAAATCGCCTGACGACAACCAAAAAAACATGCAAATCTTCAACAACAGTGAAAGACTTAATCGAGTTATGTTTAAGCATCTCTTTGGCTTGCTGGCACTTAAGGCAAAATTGTAAACTGACAAAAGCTGTGAAGGGATTAGTGGAAGACGAAACAAACTGGAATGCTCACAAAGCGAACCAGAATACGAAGCTCAATTTATTCCAATTCCATTCGTTACTGGGCACATACACGTGGAAACAAATATATGTACGAGTACATGTGCTTTCGTGCGTGCGTGCGTGCGTGCGTGTGTGTGTGTGTGTGTGTGTGTGTGTGTGTGTGTGTGTGTGTGTGTGTGTGTGTGTGTGTGTGTGTGTGTGTGTGTGTGTGTGTGTGTGCTTGTATGTGTATGTGTGTGTGTGTGTGTGTGTGTGTGTGTGTGTGTGTGTGTGTGTGTGTGTGTGTGTATTTACCTAGTTGTATTTACCTAGTTGTATTATACGGGAAGGGAGCTATGCTCGTGGTGACCCATCTTTGTATCTTTCATCATCAAGTTTTTTCTTAAAATCTTGAATAGTATTTGCACACACTGTTTCTTTATCTAAGTGTGTGTGTGTGTGTGTGTGTGTGTGTGTGTGTGTGTGTGTGTGTGTGTGTGTGTGTGTGTGTGTGTGTGTGTGTGTGTGTGTGTGTGTGTGTGTGTGTGTGTGTGTGTGTGTGTGTGTGTGTGTGTGTGTGTGTGTGTGTGTGTGTGTGTGTGTGTGTGTGTGTTGGAATCTGAGACACTAGTGTTCCCTCACGAAGTTTATTATGGACGATAAGTGAGGCCGAACCTCGCTCATGTCTCATCGAATCCTCTGAACCTACACAGGGTAGAACAATAATGTGATGTTTAGTCGGTAGGTGAATACCCGGAACATACGGCACAAGATTATCCACAAGAATACAACCTGGAACATGAACATGTACACGGACCTTTCTCTCTCTCTCTCTGTGTTTTAATTCTTTTCGAGGCCTTGTGTCGTCTGCATGGAGTCTTCGGAAAACGAGGTTGATGACATTCCCTTGAGTCAGCGTTCGTCAGGTTGAGAGTCTGCAAGAACGCAGAGGCGAGCGTC
>NC_134792.1:26531071-26533571 GCF_046742065.1 Oratosquilla oratoria
TATATATATATATATATATATATATATATATATATAAATATTGCAGAAAAAACACTGGTAAATAAGAAACGTAGTCCGAACGTTTTCGTCTATCTAAGACATTATCAAGGGAATACAGTAAAGGAGATACAGACAGTATATAGACTACAAAGTAAAAATACCTCCTTTACTGTATTCCCTTGATGGTGTATTAAATAAACGAAAACGTTTGGACTGCGTTTCTTATTTACCAGTGGTTTTTCTGCAAATTATATTCACGTGTCATTTGTGAAATACTGCAATATATACATATATATAGATATATATATATATATTATATATGTATATATATATTTAATGTATACATATGTATATATATATATGTATATATATATATAATTCATATATATACATATATATATATGAATATATATATATATATATATATATATATATATATATATAGAGAGAGAGAGAGAGAGAGAGAGAAGGAAACTGTTGCAATAAAGTCTTACATGTCAAGTATTGTTTTCCCAAACTAACAAACTTCATACACCAAATCGGATTTTTTTAAATTACATAAAATAAATTTGTATTTCACGCCGCTTCCTTGGAGGGTTTCTAAGATAGTAAAAGGACAATGTGTACTAGCTATTACTTCTAGATTTCTTCAACCACCTGATAGAGGGCCTTCAAAGTAAGCCCAGGGCTGATCTTTTTTTTTTTTTTTTTTTTTTTTTTTTTGGTTTGCGAGATTGGTTGAAGGGGGGAATTGCCTTCGGTCCATATTCGCTGCCAACGCCGCCCAAGAAATGGCACTTCCGTAAGGTAATGTATTCGGTACATTAAAACGAAGGAACCACGCCACAATGTAAACAATGCGCTGTGTTGGGCTACTATGGCGGTTTCTGGAAGATTCCGCCACGTTTCCGTCACTTTGCCGGTAAAAAAAAAAAAAAAAAAAAAAAACGCCATGTTTCCGTCACTTAGGCGTATTCTGGAAGAAATTCCGCCACGTTTCCGTCACTTTGGCGGTTTCTGGAGGAGAATCCGCCACGTTTCCGTCGCTATGGCGGTTTCTGGAAGAGATTCCGCCACTACCGTGCGCCATGTTGGGTCGACCTTCTTCTTCCCCTTACACAATCTGGTGAGTTTTTTTTTTTTTTTTTTTTTTAGGTGGGTAGCCATGTGGCGCTTTCTAACGCATTTTTCGCCAAACCTCTGTATACAAAACTATAAGAAATGCATATTCTTTTTTTCCGAAAAGCCCACCCAGTCTTTGTAAGTACGTATTCTAAAGTAATAGCGTACTTTTTTCGACAGATTGTGTGTAGAAAGCTATAAGAAATGCGTTTGTTTTTTTATTTTATTCTATTTTCATAAAAAAAACGTAGCTATTCATGGTAGGTACGTACGAGTATGCTAAAGTAATAAAGTACTTTTTTTGACAGACCTCCTAATGCTATGGCGTTTTTTTTTTTGCCTCATTCGAAAGTATATGAAATTTGTGTTTTGTAAGGCGTTTAACATATTTTTTTTTAATTAAAAACTAGTGGTTCAGAAAATGTGGGTGGTGCTATCGTTTTCATTTACTAAGCCTTCAACCTAAGCTGAGTATCCCGACTTGAAAAAAAAAAAGAAATTATGTGGAAGATGAACTAGCAGAACAATCAAATGGTGTTCTCTTACTAAAATGTTCTTCACTATTTGGGGCCCCTATCTCCTATCCATCGTTCCTCACGGCCCTGGAGAGAGAGAGAGAGAGAGAGAGAGAGAGAGAGAGAGAGAGAGAGAGAGAGAGAGAGAGAGAGAGAGAGAGAGAGAGAGAGAGAGAGAGAGAGAGAGAGAGAGATAGAGAGAGAGAGAGAGAGAGAGAGAGAGAGAGGGAGAGAGAGAGAGAGAGAGAGAGAGAGAGAGAGAGAGAGAGAGAGAGAGAGAGAGAGAGAGAGAGAGAGAGAGAGAGCGAGAGCGAGAGCGAGAGAGAGAGAGAGAGAGAGAGAGAGAGAGAGAGAGAGAGAGAGAGAGAGAGAGAGAGAGAGAGAGAGAGAGACAGAGAGAGAGAGAGAGAGAGAGAGAGAGAGAGAGAGAGAGAGAGAGAGAGCAATCTCAGAGAGGAACAAGAGGGTCTGCATTGGAAAGGAGGCCCCGTGACCCAAGGCCGTCCCTAGCTTGGTCAGTCGACCAAGACAATCTGGTGTTCTTTCGTGCATGTGTAACATGCGGCGTCCTCCTCTGTATTACAGACTTGAGGAACAAGACGCCTCTCTCTCAGTCCTGAGGCCACAGAAGGCATGGGCCTGCTCGAAGATGGAGGCTGAGGACCGTCGAAGAACAAGGACATAAGAACATAAGAACATAAGAACATAAGAAATAAAGGAGACTGCAAAAGACCAGAAGGCCTACACTAGGCAGCTCCGTATCCATCACCACCTGTCATCCCCATCCATAAAGTTGTCTAATCGTTTTCTAAAACAACTGATAGTTTCAGCGCTTACTACATACAGGAAAGCGTAGTCTCACC
>NC_134792.1:26541071-26548571 GCF_046742065.1 Oratosquilla oratoria
ATTCTACAAGAGAATGTTGTCCTTTCGTATGAGATAAATATTTTTATTTTTTAGTAATTGCAATAACTTTAATGTGAACACAAAATGTTGATTAATTCATGCACCCTTTTTTTTTTGTCTCGGATACCTACGATGAAAAAATATTTTTCTTATCTTTTCAAATTGAGAAATATCATACTTCAGGATAACATAATGTTGTACTTTCGTATGAGATGAATATATATTTTTTGTAGTAATTGCAATAACTTTAATGTGAACACAAAATGTTGATTAATTCATGCACCCTTTTTTTTTGTCTCGGATACACAAGATGAAAAAATATTTTTTCTTATCTTTTCAATTTGAGAAATATCATACTTCAGGATAACATGGAATATTATTTCCCTCACTATCTCGTGTCCTGAATAAGTCGCCTTTCAAGAAGTTGGAAAAGATAAAATCCAGTTGGAAAGTTTACCATCTGAGCTAATGCTGTGCAAACACACGTCCTTCAAGACCAGTGCACAGGACATATGCTACCCATATACACCGGTTAGGGAGAAGTAGACTCAGTGATAGGAAAACGACCCTTCAGCACCCGCACAATAAAGGTCAGTTTCCTGATCGTTATATCCTAAGGAAGAGGTATCACAGTTAGAAAAAAGTGAACGATGTCATACAGGACTGATTTGAATAATCGGAGATGAACCTGGAGATTCCATTAGTAAAACAGGAAACCGAAAAGTTTGGTGTCATTTTCGTAATGTTTAAGAGAAGGAGGAAAATAAGCTTTCCTTAGGCCTTAAATATGGCGCCATATATTGATAACTGTCTTTCTCTGATAACAGGGAATGATTGTCTGCTACGAGAAGGCCACCCAGCTAAAATTGTTAAGACTTTTCTAGTTAATTCTTTCAGAATAATAATAATGATATATACATACATATATATATATATATATATATATATATATATATATATATATATATATATATATATGTGTATATATATATATATATATATATATATATATATATATACATATATATATATATATATATATATATATGTATATATATATATATATATATATCACGTATTCAATTTAAAATAGCACCCTTATTGTTTTCTTTATGTCTTATTCTCTTTATTTTTATTTGCTTATTTTATTTTTTGCCTGGAGTCTCTCTTGGAGTGACAAGAGGAAGACGAACACGTAAAAACATCTGAAGGATACCGATACTTATTCTTTATAAAAAGAAATGCTAGACGTCCCTCAACTGAATAGAATTGTCTGTGGTTAGTCAGAATAAATACATTAGATATTAAAAGCGACCACTGTACTGAAAGGATTAAAAACAGACGGAACTAATCAGCTGATTCTACGAGGGCCGTCAGGTCAACTGAATGAAATCAATTGTCAATAATTAGAGAGAGTATTTCCTTTATTAAGGAGATAAGCACTGATATAATTAAAGATTAATTCTCATATTACAGTGATATCTTAGTAGTACTCACCTATACCCCGAATATCCATTAAACATAATATTATCCTACAAACGCAAAGATACACATACTCTTTCACACGCAAACACACACGCAATCGCACCCCCCCCACACACGCACGCAAACAGGCACACACATACACAAAAACACACGCACACACACACACACACACACACACACACACACACACACACACACACACACACACACACACACACACACACACACACACACACACACGCGGGCGCGCGCGCACACACACACATACACACACACACACACACACACACACACACACACACACACACACACACACACACACACACACACACACACACACACACACACACGCACACACACAGACACACACATGTATGCACAGGCGAGTTTGTGCGCGTTTGTATGTGTATATGTGTGCGTTTAAACATTTTATTTGATCCTTTATGTGCTAATGGTTCTATTTTGTATGGTACCAGAATATATTTTCTTAACATTTTGTACAACTTTTTATTCTTTCGTTCGTATGTATGTATTATTACTGAGTGAATTTATTTTTCATATTTTCTTTTCCATTTCGCATTATTTTTCTAAAATGGCAATGCAGTTAGGGGGAAAATACCGACTTTTATTCAAATAGATTATATACCAGGACGTACAAAGTCAACCAGTTATTATTTGCTGATGACACTGCGCTTGTGGCTGATTCTGAGGAAAGACAGAGGCACTGACTGAGTCTGGATCGAAGGTATGAGGAGATGGAATTATGAGTAAATGTGAGTAACTGTGAAGTTGTACAATGAGGAAAGACAGAGGCAGTGACTGAGTGTGGACGAATGTGTGAGGAGATGGAATTATGAGTAAATGTGAGTAACTGCGAAATTGTACAATGAGGAAAGAGAGATGCAGTGACTAAGTCTGGACGAATGTGTGAGGAAATGGAATTATGAGTAAATGTGAGTAACGGTGAAGTTGTACAATGAGGAAAGACAGACGCAGTGAGTGAGTCTGGACGGATGTGTGAGGAGATGGAATTATGAATATATGTGAGTAACTGAAAGTTGTACAATGAGGGAAGACAGAGGCAGTGACTGAGTCTGGATCGAAGGTATGAGGAAATGGAATTATGAGTAAATGTGAGTAACTGTGAAGTTGTACAATGAGGGAAGACAGAGGCAGTTACTGAGTCTAGACGAATGTGTGAGGAGATGGAATTATGAGTAAATGTGAGTAATTGTGAATTTGTACAATGAGGAAAGACAGATGCAGTGAGTGAGTCTGGACGGATGTGTGAGGAGATGGAATTATGAATATATGTGAGTAACTGCGAAACTGCACAATGAGGAAAGACAGATGCAGTGATTGAGTCTGGACGAATCTGTGAGGGGATGGAATTATGAGTAAATGTGAGTAAATGTGAAGTTGTACAGTGAATAATGATGATGGAAGGTTTAATGTGGTTGTGATGGGTGAGTGGTTTGAAAAAATGGAAAGTTCTAAGTACCTGTAACCGCATGTATAAGTGAATGTAAATTGACTTGAAGGTGAATTATAGAGTAAAGGACGCAAGGCTGTATGGAACGGAAATCGTTAGAAGCTGTTGTTAGGGGATTAATGGCAATGGAAGTTTGTATGTATGAGGGGTTATGCCCACGGTGCTGAATGTTGCTCTATGGTAGAGATTTACGGTGGTATTATTGAAAAAAATTCTTTCCTTATATAAATGTTATATAAATCTTTGGAAGGGAAATATTTTTTTAAGAATACTACCGTAAGAATTTTACGGTGGTATTCTTAAAAAATATTTCATTACATGAATATTTCCTTGAATAAATCTTATATAAATCCTTGGAAGGGAAAGATTTTTTAAGTATGCCACCGCTAGAACTTAAGGAGAAGAGTATAAACTGAAGATATGTGGGATGAGGTGTTTGAGAAATATGATAAGTGTTTTAAGAATGACAGAACGTGGCTACGAGACAGAGAATGGGTGTGGGAAGAACGCCAATGGACATGGCAGAACAGAAAACGGAGAGGTGGTTTGGGCATATGGAGAGAATAAACTAGGGATGACGAGCAACGCGAGTATGGAAATCGGAAGTGGATGGAGTGAGATCGAGAGGAAGACGGAGAATGAGATTGATGGATAGCGTAAAGGGAATATTGGATGGATGTGGTATGTCTGTTGATCAGGGAAAAGAGAGTGGATGAGAGAGGGATGAATGGAAGGAGATTGTGAACGGATGAAGGGGATGACTAGGTTAGAATGGATGTTATAGTCTGATTCATAGAAGAATGGATGAAAAGAGATGTGAACAAAACAGATTTTCTACCGTGAAACATTCGTTTCTCACTGTGCTATTTCCAAATCAAACAGTTACACGGGTTGGCTGACTATAGAAAATTTGTTTATGATATGGATAAATGCATAAACTCAACCAACTACCTTGGTAAAAAATAAACAAACTAAATATCCATAGTTCCTAGTAAGTTGACAGGAAATAGGTGGTGTATTTGAGGTATTCAGTGCATTATTTCCATCCATTTTTGTCCTTGTAGAACATATATTCCCCTCGGAACTCAGGTGTATGTCAAAATATGATTAAATGATGG
Organism: Oratosquilla oratoria; assembly: GCF_046742065.1. Classification (NCBI taxonomy): domain Eukaryota; kingdom Metazoa; phylum Arthropoda; class Malacostraca; order Stomatopoda; family Squillidae; genus Oratosquilla; species Oratosquilla oratoria. The sequence continues at coordinate 26,545,167 of NC_134792.1, forward strand.
ACAAAGACGGGGAAAAATCATGGTAAAATGTATACGAGAAACATATGTCGTATTACAAAAGAAGCGAATGCGATGTAATAAAAAATTGATATACAGAAAGACATGTATGTAATCCAATACATATCACACCCACATAAAAGATAAATTCTCTCTTTCTCCCTCACCCACACACACATGCGTACGCACATATATACACATAAACACACGTGCACAAACACACGCACACACACAGACACACACACACACACACACACACACACACACACACACACACACACACACACACACACACACACACACACACACACACACACACACACACACACACACACACACACACGCACACACACGCACGCACACACACACACACACACGCACGCACACACACTCACACACACACACACACACACACACACACACACACACACACACACACGCACACACACACACACACACACACACACACACACACACACACACACACACACACACACACACACACACACACACACACACACACACACACACACACACACACACACACACACACACACACAGAGGGACCTAAGAGTAATATCTCTAGTGACTTGACACCTGACAAGCATGTAAACAAATTATTTGAAGGGACTTTCAACTTATTAAGATCAATGAAAGTGGCCTTCGATTACATGGATGAGGACATTGTTAAGAAAATAATTGTTACACTGATAAGACCGAAATTAGAATATGCTCTATCAATGTGGGCACCTAAAAAGAACATAAGAAAATTAGAAAGAATCCAAAGAGCAGCGGCAAAAATGACACCCACACTATCAAATCTGACATATGAACAAAGATTGGAGAAATTACGGCTGTCAATACTAGAGCAGAGAAGGGAAAGAGACGATCCTTTTACCATTTTCAGAATTATGAAAGGGATGGAAGTTCTCGATAGAGACGTCCTACTAAAATGGGACAGAGGAGAAACAAGAGGACACGAAAAGAAACTAAAGAAAGACAGTTACAGAAGAGACCTGAAAAAAAAGCTTCCCACACAGAGTGATCGATGTCTGGAACAAACTGAACAGAGAAACAATGAATGCCAGAACTATACACGATTTAAAGAATAAACTGGATGTGGAGAGATACGAAAACGGGTCACTACGAGCATAGCTCCCGTCCCGTAAAATACAATAAGTAAATAAAACTTGGTAAATACACAAAAACATACACACATATATATAAACACACGATGGTAATGATGATGATGATGATTGATGATGATGGTGTGATCATGATGATGATGATGATGATGACAACGACGACACCGACGACAACGACGACGACGATCATGATGATGATGATGATGATGATGATGATGATGATGATGATGATGATGATGATGAGTGATGATGATGATGATGATGATGATGATGATGATGATGATGATGATGATGATGATGATGATGATGATGGTGGTGGTGGTGGTTGATGATGATGATGATGATGATGATGATGATGATGATGATGATGATGATGATGATGATGATGATGATGATGATGATTATGACAATGATGATGGCAGTGACGACAATGATAGTCATAATGATTATAATTTTTCTTATCATGTATGAATTTTCTGTAGACACTAGCGGATGATGTATTTTATTTCAAATACAAATTCGGAGAGGGTGTGGGGGTTAATAATAGCTTGAAAAGGGTAATAAACATAGATATAACTTCACCAATAAAAAACATGAAATGTATTTTTCCTGATGATATTTTGAAAGGGTAATAATAACGAAGAATAAATTAATCAATAAAAAAAACATCAAATGTATTTTTCATGGTGATATTTTTAAAAGGGTAATAACAAGGAATAATAACTTTATAAATAGAAAGAAATACATTAGATATATTCTTCCAAAAAGGAAAACGTCTTCTCCCATTCTGAAAACGCTGAAAACTTTAATACCCTCATTAAAACGCTGACTTGATTACCCCTGTCTTGTCGAATGGGTTCCTCAATCCTTCTAAGACCCGGTGATTTTATTTTAATTAATCTTTTTGTGCGCATACGAATAACAAACTGATTAAATGAAACAAATTCATTCTTTATCCATTTCAGAAAAAAAAGAAAAAATCCTACGACGAAGACTATTTTTTTTCTATTCTGTTTTAGAGAAAATCTCTTTTCTTAAACATTCAAAAAGGAATTTTACCCTGAAACCATTAGAATATCAAAGTGTCGGCCAAGGAGAAGAAACGGATTGCTGGGAAGATAATTATACCAGGACAGGAAGCTCTGGTAATATAAGAGCAAAGTCTTGCAGGGCGGAAGCTCCGGGCTTTCCTGTAGTCACACCTTTGGGGGGTTAAAACTCAATTAATCACTCTACGGGTTCGGGCCGCCTTATTTCACATGATATTCACCAGCCTATGGTGTCTTGTGTATTGTTGGAATATGTGATACGTATATATAGAGTATGAAAAATGTATTTATTCTTTCATATAAGAGGTAGCATATTTTATAATATCTGTTAATATTATTCTATATCTAATTCTGTTCTTTCCATTTCTTTGTCCCTCTGTGATTATATATTCCTTCTAGATTTTTAGCTCATTTTATCCTGCTAAAGAAGATATTTTGATTTACGTTTAAAGTAATATGTCTACATTCTTAATTGAAAACTTTTACATTTTAACACCTATTTTTCTATGTATTGAAGCTATGTCATATTTTCTATAAATAAAATTTATTACATTTTTTCAACATATTCATTCAACTACTTGAAATATACATACTTTACCTCGCTTGACTATATTGAGCAATTTACTGTGTACCAGTATATAGAATTTTTTCACAACTAATTTCAGAGTGAATAATATCACTCAAGTTGGTGACTCCAATCGAAAATATATGAAAACTTCCATATTAAAAGAACTATATCATAGTATAGAAAGATACCTAATACTTAATGACAATGAATAAATATTTTCACTGCTGTGTTAGATTATAGATCAGTTTTGATATTTGATATAATGAAAATACAAATGAAAGGAAACAGATGGTATAAATAATTCTGTTTATCAAATAGGGCTACAAACTGACGAAATAGTGCACATATAGATATGGTAAGCACAATTTTTTTTCGTGAATTCACACACACATACACACACACACACACACACACACACACACACACACACACACACACACACACACACACACACACACACACACACACACACACACACACACACACACACACGCGCACACACACACACATACACACACACACACACACACACACACACACACACACACACACACACACACACACACACACACACACACACACACACACACACACACACACACACACATACATAAACCCGTACACAAACGTCCATATACAAATACAC
>NC_134792.1:26571071-26573571 GCF_046742065.1 Oratosquilla oratoria
TAACCAGCTTCGGATTTCGGGTTCTGATGCGAATGTGCTTTATCTTAGTGCATTGCCTCTGACCCAGGCGGTGGGTGGGGGTTAGGGATGGCCCATCATCCACGAGGAGCTAAGATGAGAGGAGGTTGGTGGGGAACAAACGGGTTTTGGATGGGGGTGAGATGAGTGTAGTGGGGGTGCATGCCTTGACTGGCCACCTTTTTTAGAAGGTCTTTTGGTGTATATATATATACATATATATATATATATATATATATATATATATATATATATATGTATATATATATATATATATATATATATATATGCAAAACAAATCACAAAGTACATGTGATAACAATATTTGCAGAAACCATTTGGAAAATAAAAGAATTGGATATCGAACATTTTCGTCTACTCAAGACATCACTAGGTACAAAGAATACAGAAAATGACCAAAGGACGTATATACACCTTTGGTCTTTGTGCCCTGATGATGTCTTGAATAGACGAAAACGTTCGGTATTCAAATCTTTTATTTTACAAGTGGTTTCTGCATATATATATATATATATATATATATATATTATATATATATATATATATATGTATATCTATATATATATACATATATATATATATATATATATATATATGTATATGCATCTAGTATTATAACTTGATTTTAAGTCTAAAAATGGAAGAAATGAGAGAAGAGGCTTTTGCTTTATGGGTAGATAAATATCTTGAAAAACATCTCCCTATTTCAAATACTTTCCGAGTTATGCTCCTATGAACATTTAAAACATTAAATTAACCCTTTCCGGTCAAGGTCAAACGTTACATTTTTCATTATTGTAATTTTTAAATCAAGATCTGAAAAATATTAGAACGATAATTTTTGGTCTTAAGTTTAGATAAATCGGACATTTATGTGGAAGTGAAAACCAAAACTTCGTTTTCATTTTTGTTTGTGAGGGACCAAAAAAAAAAAAAAAAAAAAAAAAAAAAAAAAATCCTGTGATGTAAAAACCGAAATACCTTCCAGGATGAATCAAGATGTGGCAGGAAGGATAGATGTAAATGAACAGCTGTAGTGATAACATATGTTAAAGAAGTGAAAATCTAACAATAAATGCAATAATGGGGAGATTGGAGAGTATAAATATAGTGAGACAAGTATTATTATACAAGGCTAAATTGTAGACGCATAAAGTAGCATACTAGATATAAATACAATAAAAGCAATTGGCAAAGATTAACTGCAAAATCATATAAAGTAACAAAAAACAAACAATGAAAAAAAATAACAAACGCGACGAACTCAGGAAGAAGGCACACTCACAAAGAATTTGCTAAAATGGAAATTTATGTGAGGGAGATAGAGACACAACGGGTAAGAGAGTTAATACACTGAAGAAGGTGTGAGGGAAGAAACGGTCCGGACGACCGAAAACAAAGGTAATGCTTTCCAAGATACAAACAAAACTGTAGAGGATACACGACAGGGAAAAAATAGAATAAAAGAAGTGGATAGAAGAAGAAAGAATAGATGAGAAATGGACAGTGGAAGAAGAGAATAACCAGGAGTGACAAATACCTAGAAGGTGGTGAGGGAAGTTACAACTTGCGTGGATGGGCTAAGAGGTATGGGGGATGGTGGGTCGGTGGATTGGTACAGATGTTTGTAGAGGGAAAGTTTCGTAGCACATTGTATGTGTAAACTCCCTGGAAGTTTTAGTTCTGAGATATTAGGCTTCTTATTTACACCCGAGGGCATAATGTACACGATCTTTTAAGGGGGAACGTATGGGGACAGACGCTGCGTCTAAAAAAAGTATGTGTGTGTATTTCTCCGCACGCACATGCACACGTACACACACACGCACACACACACACACCCGCTTCAACTTGTCAGAATGTCGCAACAAATATATATATATGTATATATATGTGTATATATGCATACACACACACACACACACACACACACACACACACACACACACATACACACACACACACACACACACACACACACACACACACACACACACACATACACACACACACACACACATATATATATATATATATATATATATATATAGAGATATGTATATATATATAGATATATAAATATATATATATATATATATATATATATACCGGGTGCGGAAGGCATTTCAGAACACACCTTATCGGTGACGTAGTATTCTAGATACCACAGATAATATACATATATATATTCTAATACAGGCTGATCATGGCGGAAGCGAGGGTCACTCAGGAAATAAAGAGACATGCTGTTATTGTCTCCTTGGGTGCAGGGCACTCCGACTCTGAGATCGCTGTATTTCTGAATGCCGCCAGGTCATTCGTTTTCAAAGTTCGGAGAGATCTTGATGCTGCTAGTAGCAATATGGTAACGGTTTTTCACCGGAAACGACATTGCCGGCGCTCGGAGAGTAGCAGGACGCCTGAATTCATCAGTTCTGTCCATGTTGCCATCGATGAGAAC
>NC_134792.1:26588593-26598593 GCF_046742065.1 Oratosquilla oratoria
AATTATTTACGACTTAGATATCCTTCTACGCTTAATAAAATTCATATAACGATCGCAAGAGAAAATTCCTTAAATGTGCAGAATTAACAAAATTGACATCATTTCATGACGTCAGGCATGGATGCTTAACCCAAATATCCTAATAAAAATAACTGCTTAATTATTTACGACTTAGACATCTTTCTATGCTTGATAGAATTCATGTAACGATCGCAAGAGAAAAATTCCTTAAATGTGCAGAATTTTCCGCAATATGCTCTATAGGGATAGTCCGCTGACAGCGATGAAGAATGCGATGAAGACATCCTTTGATCAAGACTTTCTCTATGAGGAAGTTATTGGTAAAGTTGAAGCCCATAGAGACGCTTATGAAGAGGATTTAGTGAAGGATGCTCTAGATGAGACTTGGCACGAGGGGAAGAATGATTGGCTTTCCTTGGAAGAATGTTACACCATTAATAAGGACGATGGTGGTGAAAGTGATGGTGAGAATGATGGTGGTGATGGTGAGAGCGAGAATGAGAGAGAAATGGTGAGAATGAGAGTGATGATTATGGTGGTGGTGGTGGTGATGATGATGATGATGATGATGATGATGATGATGATGATGATGATGATGATGATGATGATGATGATGATGATGATGATGATGATGATGATGATGATGATGATGATGATGATGATGATGATGATGATTACGATGATGACAATGACAACCATGACAATGATGATGACAATGATGATAGTGATGATGACGATGATGATGATGTTGATGCTGCTGGTGATAACAATATATATATATATATATATATATATATATATATACATATATGTATATACGTATTTATATGTTTGTGTTTGTATGCACATGTATGCATATATATGTTTAAGATGCTAATATTCTGTAATTTCTTAAACAAAAATAAATTCAAATATTTGATCTGCATAGAGCTATTAGTGGAAATATATGCACGTCAATACTTTGTTATATTTCTGTACAGCATATGCAATGACTGCAGTAGCAATAGCCTTGTTTTTGCATATTTTGAAGAATTTCACAGAAATAGTGTTTCGGAAAATATCCACGAAAGTCCACGAATTTCTGCCTCGCGCGGCGTCATAAAAGAAAAGAACTCACATTGAACAAGCCTACTTGTTTTGGGTATGAAATACAAATTATGTAAAACACAAAACGTTATACATATAGCTTTCCTAGCAACGGAAGAGAAGATACTAAAAGACTATCTTATGATACTTGTGCTGTGATGAATGTGATGGAACTAGTGCCAAACAAGATATTTCTTTCATATAGAAATCATTTGACATTGCTCATGTTGGCTCAAAAAGTAAGCCTATGAAAAGGCCTGAGGCCAATTGGTAGCCATGGTAAGGCTTTGTCTTTTTAGCCTGTAAAGTTTAAGGCAACAGTTATCATTATTACCATTTCCGTCCGTATACAAATTGAACAAATATGGCGATATCACACAGCCCTGACACAAGCCTACATTCATCTCAAACCATTCCCTCTCTCCCCTCATGGCTCTCACATATGCCCCGCAACTCATATATTCTTTTAACCACCTTCAACAGGCTTTTTCCTATTGCACAATCTAGTAACAGGCTCCTCAATACTATCATACACCTTCTTCAAGTCCCTGAATAACCTAAAAACACTCATATATTTTGCTAAATATTTCTCACATATTTACTCATCCACATAAATTTGATCTACGCACCCTTTTCTCCTAAACCCACAGTGCAATTCGCCAATCACTCACTGAAAGATAAAGACGAAGAAGACAAAGAGGGGGAAATAAGAAGCCTGTCATTCCTATTTTATCAACAAATTGATACGATTGAAAAGTCTGATAATCATTACTGGATATAACGAGGGGGGAGAGTGGGTTTGTTTATCTTGAAAATTCACATTATTCTATTCTATACTCGTTATGGTGCCGTTGAATAAACTGAATAATAATTGTCTGAATTTAAACAGAAAAATGTCTTTGGAAGGAATGACTTTAGCGAAGGGGCTATTGGGGTACAGAGATAGATAGGCAGAAAAACAGACAGGCAGATAGATAGATAGACAGATATAGACAGACGGATAGATATAAAGATTGAAAGATGGATAGATAGATAGACAGAGATAAAGAGAGTGAGACAGACAGACAAAGATATATATGTATATATACATATATATATATATATATATATATGTATATATATATATATATATATATATATATATATATAGAGAGAGAGAGAGAGAGAGAGAGAGAGAGAGAGAGAGAAAGAGAGAGAGAGAGAAAGAGAGAGAGAAACAGAAAGGAAAAGAACAGAAATGGAAAGAGAGACAGAGAGGAGAAGAGAGATGGGAAGATAAATAGAAAAATATGAAGATAGAAAAACAACCCTTATGAGCAAGAGGGCCTGAATTGCACTGCCCTCTTGAAGTTCTTTCATTCCTACCTTCTTTCCCTTCCTCCCCAAGCATCGTCCCTTACTTCCCTAACCCCCCCTCCTCCTCCCCCTCCAACCCTCCTTCTGTCTATCCCTTGCATCCGCCCACCCGCGGCCTCAAACTCGAACTATTTCAAGAAAATGGATTTTTGATGACCTAGGACGAGACCGACCCTTGCTGTCGAAGCTTTAGATGACAATGAATTCGCCCACGCTTTGTCATTATTTATTTTTATCATCTCGCCTTTGATTGGATGCTGATTATAGGCTGGGGTTCGTCGCCTGGTTCAGGAAGTTAGGGTGTTACTTAGTTGGTATTTTTGAAACATTCTACGATTTTTTTCTACTTATTTGTCATCTATTTTATTTTTCATATTTATTTATTTATTCATTTATTTATATTCATATTTATCTATTTGTTTATTTATTTCTAACCATAGATCATTCAAGTGACTAAGGAAGGGGTTATGGCTGCTTCCTTAACTACCTTCGTCCAAAAACAAGACTCCATCTTTTACCCTGTTTGACATTATCGACATGACTCCATTCATTTTAGGAGCGGTTATTGGAGTAAAGTAATTGGAACTATTTTGATTAACTCCACGAACTTGGTAAATTACTCTTTGTGTTTGTTTTGGCTGACGGTAAACAATTACATACAGTTCAGAAGTGATCGCTTGAGTTAGAGGGTTTAAAACTATTTCAATTAACCTCTTCCTAGTGATAATCCCTTGGCTGCGGATTTATGGTCAATGATATACGGGACTCCAACAGGAATGAAGTTTAGCTCATCGATTATCTAATTCTGGTTAAGAAAAGTGAATTTTATTTCATTCAAAGGCCTTTTTGGGCCTTCATGCTAGCGGTTCAGGCCTCAATTCTTCAGTGCAGATAGAAAGAATATCATGGAATATCTCATTTTTGAGTTATGATAAAGGTAAATAGTGAACAAATTTCTTACAAACAGGAAATAATAACAGACAACTAGAATTTTCCGTGGTACATTTTCAACAAATTCAGAAATACCTGTAGCAGTTTCAAGTTTGTTACCTAATATAGTGGCCCACAAAAAATATAATAAATAAAATAAAATAAATAAAATTAAATTAAATCATCGTAGTCCACAACATGTCCACAGATCAATAGTTGAAAACCACTAGCTTATGTCAACAAAAGATTGTTTTTATTATAATTCAGAGGAAGTTCTTGGCCATTACATGAGTCGGACGGATACGTTGAAGTCTCCGAAGTCACCTGTAAGAACCAATCCGTTCTATGTAATCAATGCCAAAATAAAAACCGAAGAATACATTCAAAGATTACACAACACAGCAGCGTTTAGGTCTGGAGGTAATACTATACTTCGTCTACAATTAACCAGCGCTTCTATCTTAAAGGATCTGAGGAGTCTTAGTGGCGGTAAAGAAGAGCTGGAGGACAGTAGAAAGGAAAGATTGTAGAATTCAAAAGCGGTCAGGGATTTTCTTTAAGTGGGAATAATTCTCAAATCATAAAATATTGCAATACTTGGAGATAAAGCTCAGCTATAGGCAATTTTTTTTTTGCATCATTTAATTGCGTATGGGTGCAACGATATGCAACTACGGGGATATGATTGTTTTGACGAGCGCTTTGGCTGTCTGCTAGTCTGTGATGAAGTCATTAGTGAGGCCACCATGTAAAGCCTGGGATTGGGTGGCTAACTGAATGATAGTTGTAGCGTAGAGTAGTGTAGTGCCGGTTGGCTGTGTTCTCCAGGCCCCGGTCTCTGTAACTTGGATGTCAGACGAGGAATACAGAAGCGTACGTTCATCGACTTTTGCTATCACGTTGCCTTACACCAGCAACTTTCCTTTACAAAAATATAAAAATGTTAATGTACAAGTAAACTGGAAATTGTATTAACGCATATGTACGAGTGTTTTAGTGACAATACATACACACACACACACACACACACACACAGAAACACACGCGCAGAAACACACACACACAAACACACACACACACACAGGCACACACACACACAGGCACACACACACACACACAAACACACACAAACACACAGACACACACACACACACACACACACACACACACACACACACACACACACACACACACACACACACACACACACACACACACACACACACACACACACACCTCTCATGGCGCTGTGGTTAGAGCTCTGGCCTGCCACTACGGAGGTCCGGGTTCGACTCTCGCCCGGGGCTGAAATAATATCAGTATCGCAGCGCTGAGGGGTGTTACTCCAACTCTCGTGGGCGGGGAGTTGGGTGTGTGTGTGTGTGCAAGGTCATAGCATTACCCATAGATCGGACCTACGAGCTCTGAGCTCTCTTCCAGGAGGGAAATAGCTGTCGATCACGAGTCCAACACGTGATCCAAAGACCAAGTGAATACACACACACACACACACACACACACACACACACACACACACACACACACACACACACACACACACACACACACACACACACAGCCCCCCCCCACCCCCACATAGTTGTGATATTAGCTGTCAGAGTTTCCTTATATACAAGAAAGAGGCCAAGAACATTTTCCTGGACTTGAGGATGACCACAACTCCCACCTTTTCATTTCACTGCATCTTCTATTTTTGGCCTTTTGCCTACATACAAGTTTACTGGTTGGTAACTGACCCTCCGCCCCCTCAGATGGAGTAGTCTGGCGTTGGACAAGAAATACGACACACCAAGGAAACTTTCACCTTTGCCTCAATATGGACAACTTTCCCATGTAGCACTGCTGTTCAACGTTATTTCTATAAGGATGAAGGAAGTAGAAGAAAATGGTGGCTAGGTAGTTGATAAAAGCAGCGCGCTGAAGTAATATGTGAATTCATACATACATACATACAAACATACTATACCTACCTAAATACATACATCCATATATGCACACATACATACATTCATATACACATACATACATATATACATACATACATACATACATACATACATACATACATACATATAAACATACATACATACATACATACATACATACATACATGCATACATACATACATGCATACATACATGCATATGTACATAAACACACACACACATACACACACACACACACACACACACACACACACACACACACACACACACACACACACATACACACACACACACACACACACACACACATACACACACACACACACACACACACACACACACACACACACACACACACACACACACACACACACACACACACACACACACACACACACACACACACACACACACACACACACACATACACACACACATGCATATATATATATATATATATATATATATATATATATTTTTTTTTTTTCAACCACATATCACTTTTAATTCCATACCATCGCAAACGAGACTGAGAGTCGCTCGAAGGAGGCATCCGTTGGAAATTGAAACGTGGATGAGCCTAGGATTCGAACCTAGCTGACCCGTAACAAAGTTATATTGACGTAAACCAATACGCTATCAAGAGAGATTGGTTTACGTCAATGCAACTTTGTTACGGGCTAGCTGGGTTCGAATCCTCGGCTCGTTCACGTTTCAATTTCCAATGGATGCCTCCTTCGAGCGACTCTCAGTCTCGTTTGCGATGGTATGGAATTAACAGTGATATGTGGTTGAAAAATATATTAATTGATCACTAGGAACCATTCAGTGTGCATGTATATATATACTGTATATATATATACATATATATACATATATACATATATATATGTATATGTATTATACATATACTTGTGTGTGTGTATGTGTGTACGTGTAAATATATATAAATCTATCAATAGTTATAAATTATCTAACCTACTATGACGATGTAGGCATTATTGCATAGTATAGATAGAATTTATCAAATCTAATAATACCAATCAAGAAATTGTCAAAGAAACTGTAAACATGATCTTAATTAAAACCTAACTGTCTTGTGTCAGGAGAAAAAATAAAAAAAATGTAAGATTCATGGACAGGAATAACTGAGAAGAGGAGGTAGAAAGTTTTAGATATTTTGGATCAACGGTTACAACAGAAACGATATGAAGAAGTAAATATCGATCAGATTGGCCAAACCAAATCGATGTTGTTTTAGTTTGCTACCAATAATAAAAAAGAAGAAACATATCTAGAGCCACATAAATAAAAATATATAATTATATTATTACACCAATACCACCATACAAGAAGAGATCGTGTTAGTATTTGAAAAAAAAAATCCTTAGAGGAATTATAGGGCCAGTATTGTACAGAAAAGAAAACAGGTGATGAAAAAGACATAATAAGTATTTAAGAGAACTCACAAGACGAGTTAAGATAACGTACGTGATTAAAAGAGTCAATTTAAGATAGGCTGGTCATCTGGGAGGGATAACAGAGGAAAGAATTCCAGAAAGACTGATGATGGGAAAGATTCGTGGATGGAAGCCAATAGGATGTCCCAGAAAATGAAAGATGAATGAAATAAAGGAAGAATTGCATAGAAAAGGAATTGATCAAGACAATTCCATAGAAATAGCACAGCATCGAGGAAGGTGATGGCAATTACTGGCGAGTCATAATCACATTGTGGTTCAAACACCAAATAAGTGATTATGGACATACATACATACATACATACATACATACATACATACATACATACATCCATACATATATATAAATATATATATATATATATATATATATACATACATTATATATATATACGTTATATATATATATATATATATATATAATTATATATATATATTTATATATATATATATATACATATACATATATATATATATATATATATATATATATATATATATACATATATATAAGTATATATATATATATGAATTGTTGTCCAATGACATCGTTGTTCAATGATATAGTGCGCCAGACTTATTACAAGCCAATTTTTGTAACAATCCTAACGCGTTCATGGTTTGACGTTTCGATTCTATGTGTAAAATGATTTTGCTAATTTTCCATTTCGTGGATCCAGTTATACTATAAACTTAGAAGGAATTTTCGGAAGATGCAGTAAAACCTTATTCCTTTTCTTTTCATAATATTCGCGTGTACTTGTACATAATGTACATATACATGTACATGTTTGCACAGACATACATAGTCACATATACATGCGTACACACATACGCACATATACACCTCCACGTTGTTCGCCCGTATCATGCTTCCCAGACATTTCCTCTCAAACACATTTAAACTCTTCCTCTCTTCTTTTATGTTCCATGCTTCTGTCCCATATAATGCTGTAGGCACATTCTTATTTTAGCTTCCATTCCCAAATATCTATATCTCATTACACATTTTAATGCCCTAAAGGATTTACTTGCTCCTCTCAGTCTACATTCTACCTCCACCTCCACTCCCCCCCTTTCCCGCTGCATTTGCACCCAAGTATCTAAAAATGTCCACTTCCTCCAGTCTCTCTCCCTTAATACTCACTTCCAATTTGCTGCCATGCTCTCGCATTGTACATCTCATCACCCACATTTATTTTCAACTTCTTTCCTGAGCACACCTTCCCTAACTCTCTCACTAATTTCCTTAATCCCTCCTCTGATCCTCCTACAAGCGCAGTGGTGTGAGCAAAGAACAACTGGCGGCTTGTTTATCTTTTTTCTCCTTCTTCTTTAACCATCTACAATCTCCGGCCCAATAAACTTGCGTTTAACTCTCGTACCACCTCATCCATGTACAAATTGAACAACCAAGGGGGCATAACACACCCCTGGCGAAGTCTCATCTTTACCTCAAACCACTCACTTTCTCCATTTTAATTCTAACACAGGCTCTACTACTCTCGTAAAAACTCTTGACTGTATTCAACAGCATTCCTCCTATCCCATATATTTGTAATACCTCCCAGAGTGCATTCCTATCTGCCCTGTCATAAGCTTTTTCCAAATCCATACATATATATACACACACACACACACACACACACACACACACACACACACACACACACACACACACACACACACACACACACACACACACACACACACACACATATATATATATATATATACATATGTATATGTATGTATGCATGTATATTTATGATGTATGTATATATATACTGTATATATGTATATATATATATATATATATATATATATATATATATATATGTACATATATACATGGAGTTATTCTGTTTGGCATAAGGTTCTACTCTATATTAGTATCTTCCATAGTTATGAGGTTAGTGGAGACGGAGGGCGGAATTAATATCGTTACTAAATTATGTAGACGAAGCGAATAAATTATATCGTTGTAATATGGTAATCAGTTGATTAAAGCATGTGATATGATACTAACATTTTGCAGGAATTCACTTGGGCGCTGAATACGTGTTTCATAATTGAATTTGAAAACGCAGACAAAGAAAAATAATGATCTCGTTTGGGTTAATTAATGTTGTGTTTTTAACCTTTCAGTTGTGATGTGGTTTCTCTTATTTGAATAGAATTAACCGAGGGAATAGAAATAAGTATATTTCAGATGCCGCTTCCTAACAGGGAATATATATAATGTCATAAAATCTTATTCATAAGAGTATTTACAAATGTACTAAGTGTACATTTTTTACTGGGTACATCCTGGCTATATTCGTTATATGTACATACACCTATACACATATATGTACATGTTCATATTCTTATATGCATATAGATGTGTATATACATACATACATACATATATATATATATATATATATATATATATGTGTATAGATATATTATATGTATAGATATATACATACATATATATATATTTATATATACCATACATAGATATATATATATATATGTAAACATATATATATATAGATATATATACATATATACAAAAAAATTTACTCCTTGAATATATTTGTGAGCATTCTTATGAATTATTTTTGGGACACCCTGTGTACTAAATACAAGCCTTCAATGTTTTAAAGGAAATTGATAGCATCTGTGTCGAAAATAATTTAATAAAGAATGCAAATAGGATGAGGGGATCTATCTGGACGTAAGTTTAATAATAAGAAAAAATAAAGGTCTGTTCACCGCTTACCCACTTTTAAGTTTCGAAATTCGGTCAAAGAAGTACCTAACCGATATCAAGTTTTAATACATTCTACATCCACGTTTCTATCCTTTTATTTACTTATTCACTCCGTCTCTAGCCTTGACATGGACTAGAAGGTCTCCAGAGGGCTTTCTTCTCCATTTCAATGCATTGCAAATATAGCAAGCTTTAGGTCTTTGTCCTCCCTGAGGAACTTCTGTGCGTCTTTGGAGAACCATGGATCTTCAGACCATAAGACTCGAGGTCGAGTTCTCTTTCACAATGCAGAAATGGAGTTCGGAAGTGAGTCGCTGTTGTTGGATTACCCACATCAAGGCCATTGTCCGCACTGAAGATTTTGTTCTGGATAACAAATAACTCGATCAGTTACAGGC
>NC_134792.1:26616093-26618593 GCF_046742065.1 Oratosquilla oratoria
ATATATATATATATATATATGTATATGGAAACTAACCACAGGAGAAAGGAAACTTGTAGACAGTAAGTACTTTCGTGTATTACATCTTCAGTCTGAAGATGCAATATACGAAAAGTACTTACTGTCTACAAGTTTCCCTTCTCCTGTGGTTATTTTGCATTTTCGTATCACGGTGATGTGATTGCTTGCATATATATATGTATATATATATATATATATACATATATATATATATATATATGTATATATACACACATATATACACACACACACGTACATATATATACACACACACACACACACACACATACACACATATACATGTATATATATATATATGTACATATACATATATGTATATATATATATATATATATATATATCAGCTCTAGGGATGGTGATCGGCTGAATGAAATCATCTGGTGGAGGCAAAAATAAAATTCTTGTCAACCGGATTATCATCGTTTTCCCCCGACTCTGCAAAACAGATATCACCCGTAATTAATACAGCAAAAATACATATGCATATAAAAATTGTACATTACGATTCATTGGCTATTTGAACGATATCCGATGTACAGGATTGAAAAGTATCTCGATAAACCCATTAGCTTCAATGACGTTTTTAAAATGTTTCGTCTCACGACATAAAAATTCGTTCAGTTTTGAGACATTGATTTCTGATGGTGATGAAGACCAGCAATAACCGTTATCTAACTTATGCATTAAGATAGCCTGGGTGGGTGACAATTCAGGTTCAGGAAATAGCTCGCCTTTCGATGGAAGAAAAACGTATACGGGAAAAAAAGACTTCATAAACTCTACCTTATCTACGATGTCGCTATTTTTAATTTCCTTTACAAAAAAAAAAAAAAAAAAAAAAAAAAAATTGCAAGGCATATTCCCCTTTTCAGTATCCCTGGAACCCTGTCTTATTTATCACATAATCAGGAGGCTTTCTGTTTTATTCACTTCATGTAAATTATTCATGTATTCAAAGATAGTCTCTTGCTATTCCTTTGAGCAAGAGTATTTGCGATCGTCATATCCTAGAAAATGCCACCAATGTAGTTACATTTACCCCCATCCTCCCCAGATAGAAATATCAGATTCATTATACTTCACTTATAGTCACAAAGCTGCGTTGCAAAATATTCGTTTAATTGTTCATATTGTTTCGTCTATGTGTCTATATCCTTTTAGTTGACAGTACAGTCATGAATAGAAGCAAAGATCCTAAGATTCTAACTCTAATATATCATTTCTATTATTGGTCACTTTATACTTCTAATCAAAGAATGCGTATTAATACATTCAACAGCAAAATCTCTGCTTACACATTCGAAAGGATTACTTAGACTAAGACTTCTAGTTGCTTTTGTATAAACCTCTCTTCACATTCTAGATATTTATCTACATATTTACTTGTTTAGGTTGTTTGGTGAAGCAGCTTTCTATTACTCTCTAGTTCCACATGATCTAGAAATCTTTCATAGTTATATACTATCTGGTGTTAGGAAAAAATCATTGAACGATTTAATTTGGAAGTGGGTAGAAACAACTTTGCCAACCGTGTAGTTAATGAGTGGAATAAACTTCCTGCAGAGGCAGTGCAATGTAGTTCAGTTCAAAGCTTTAAGAATCATTTAGATAAGCACCTAAGATGCTGTAATGACTCTAATTTATGTTATATTATTTGTCTATCTATTTTGTTAGCATTTGTCTGTTTTTTATTATTATTTGCTTGATTCTCATTTATTATTAGTTATATGTCAATTTATTATTATTTACTATTTACCTG
Source organism: Oratosquilla oratoria (assembly GCF_046742065.1). Taxonomy (NCBI): domain Eukaryota; kingdom Metazoa; phylum Arthropoda; class Malacostraca; order Stomatopoda; family Squillidae; genus Oratosquilla; species Oratosquilla oratoria. The sequence goes on from NC_134792.1 coordinate 26,617,895, forward strand.
TTTATTACTTAACTATACCTGTGCATTTATTCATCTATCTTATTTATTATTACTTACATTATTATAGTTTCTATTCATTTACTTATTTATCTATTATTATAATTTTTTTTTACATCCGACCTAGATATGGACCAAAAGGTCTCCTGTCGGCATGCTCCGCCTTTGTAATCTTTGTAATCATGTAAGATTTACTGATGTAGGTAAAATGAAATTATTGTCCATTACTCAATCTACATCCATTTCTTTCTTCCTATTTTTTCTTCCTTTCTTTCTTCATCTCTTCTTCCTTTCATTCTTTTCTTCTTTCTTTACTTTATGTACTGGTGGCGTCATCGATAGCGTGCTGGTCTCGCATTCGCTTAGTTGTGGATTCGAATCCCGCACTCCTCTTCGATTTCCAGCACATTTTTTCCTTCTTCCCTTTCCTTCCTCCCTTCCTTTCTTTCTTCCTTTTGCTACTTCTTTTCTGCCTTCCTTCCTTTTCTTCCATCTTTTGTCTCTTCCCTCTTTCTGTTCTTTCCTCTTTCCTTCCTCTTTTTCTTTCTTCATTTCTATCTTCCTCACTTTCTTCTTTCCTTTCCCCCTTCCTTCTTTTTCTTCTTTCATTCCTTCCGTTTTCCTCCCTTTCTTCTTTCCTCCCTTCCATCATTCCTTCCTTTCTTTTCCCTCTCCCTTTCTTCCTCCCTTCTTCTTTTCTCC
>NC_134792.1:26631093-26636093 GCF_046742065.1 Oratosquilla oratoria
TCGCTGTCTAAACATCACTTTAGTGCTTTGCTAAGTATAAACGGATACAATGTCAATAGAGTTGCACGATACTGTCTATATCGTGTCGCCATCGAAACCCTTCAGGGGGATCGAGCCGTGCTCTTCCGCCACGCCAAAAGACGTCAGGGTTTTTGTAGTGCAAATGTGTTATAGAAAAATATTGTATATCGGAATTTGATTGGCTCCATTGAACATCCTAACATGGTAGACCAATGTGAACACGATCTTACCCTTACTAAGCCTTTACACTCGAGTGGGAGTTGAAAGCTAAAATACTTCGCAAAATAGAGTGAAAGACAGAGGGAGGAAGGTTGATGAAAATATAGAAAACTGGCGAATATGTTCATAGAAAATGAAAATGTTATCTATATCATTCAAGGAAATAAAATATAGGAAAAAATTAATGTGAAATCTTTAGAGTGGAAAAATAGACTTTTACGGTCAGACTGCTCAGGTTGAAACATTTCTATTATCTTGCATATATATCTATTATATATATATATATACATATATATATATATATATATATATATATATATATATATATATATATATATATACACATATATATGATTTGGAAGATGGAAAACATAAACACAGGGGAAGGCTCGGAACCCTAAACACTAACGTTTCGTTCGCGTAGAACTTCTTCAGAGAATGTACGTAGAACTGCAAGTTTATGTACTAAACCTAATTTCCTTTTCGGACACTTGGGAAAGGTAATTTTTCTGGCGTGTTCTAAAATACTTATCAATATATATATATATATATATATATATATATATATATATATATATATATATATATATATATATATATATATATATATATATGTACGTACTTCGCCAACCGTGTAGTTAATGAATGGAATAAACTTCCTACAGAGGCAGTGCAACGTAGTTCAGTTCCAAGTTTTAAGAATCATTTAGATAAATACCTAAGCAAGATGCTGTAATGATTATCAATTATTTTATTTTATTTTTTTGCTTGGTTATCATTTGTCTGTCTCATTCTCATTTATTATTAGTCATATGTTAATTTATCATTATTTTCTATATACCTGTTTGTTTATTATTAAACATATCTATGTACTTATTTATGTATTTTATTTGTTATTTACATTATTATAATTTCTATTTATTAATTTATCATTATTATGATTTTTTCTTCGCATCCGACCTAGATATGGACCAAAAGGTCTCCTGTCGGCATGCTCCGCCTTTGTAATCCTTTGTATGTATATAAATATATATATATATATATATATATATATATATATTTATATGCATATGTATATATATATATATATACATATATATATGTGTGTGTGTGTGTGTATACATATATATATATATATATACATATATATATATATATATATATATATATATATATATATATATATATATATATACATATAACATAAGTTGCATCGGTGGGCAGGAGCCGATCTATAGACTGCTTTCGAGTCTTCAAGCCACTCCATCAGTATTTCTCCTTCACCCCTTTAGTAGAGTGACAATCTTTATATATTTTCTTTTGCTCAAAAAAGAGAAATGATTACATACATACATACGTGCTTACATACATATATGCATACATACATGCATACATACATACATATATACATACATACATACATACATATATGTATACATACATACATACATACATACATACATACATGCTTGCATACATACATGCATACATACGTATATACATACATACATATATACATACATACATACATACATACATACATACATACATACATATCTACATACATATATACATACATATAAACATACATATATACATACATACATTTATACATACATACATGTATGCATACATACATACATACATACATACATACATACATACATACATACATACATACATACATACTTATAAACTTACATACATACATACATACGTAAATGCATACATACACACATACATACATACATACATAAATGTATATATACATACATACATACAAACAAACATACATACATACATACATAAATACATACATGTAAATAAGGGGCCGGGGTCTCGATCGATATAGGCTTTCTTCAAACTCGAGTTCACTTGTTCTATTCCTACTTGGACTGAATCGATAACAAATAACACTTTTCCAAAGCCTGATAGCTTTGTGTTATCTTTATCTGTTATCAGCTAGTGCATTAACTTAAGCAGCCTGATTCTATTGCAAATATGATAATTCATACCATACACAAATATCACAAGAATAAAACAAACCTTTTGTGGTGTGTACCATTCAATTACAAGACGAACACAAGACCATCGATTGTCGACGAACTTTTGAAGCTGACTATACATCGTCATGTTGAAAGGGAGAAAAATACATAGGAATTATTTGGAAAAGAAAATGGAGGGACGAGATTCTCCCGGTTGAGGAAAAGATAAGGCAGGAGGAAAGGACGACAGATAAGTAATGAAATTGTAGAGAAGGAAAAGAGGAATTATTGGTGCGTGTCTTCCCTCTCATATCGCAAAGGAAGTTGTTGGTTCATGGGAAGGAACAAGAGAGAGAGAGAGAGAGAAAGAGAGAGAGAGAGATTTGATGAAAAAGGGAGAATTAGTAGAAAGAGGAGATGTGAGGGGAGGAACTGACGCAAACGGACGGAAGTGGAGTAAGATGAAAAACGGTTGCTGAGATAAAGAGAGAAAGAGAGAGAGAAAGAGGGAGAAAGAGGGAGAGAGAGAGAGAGAGAGAGAGAGAGAGAGAGAGAGAGATAGAGAGATAGATAGAAAGATAGAGAGAGAAAGAGAGAGAGAGAGATATATAGAGAGAGAGAGAGAGAGAGAGAGAGAGAGAGAGAGAGAGAGATAGATAGATAGATAGATAGATAGATAGATAGATAGAGAGAGAGAGAGAGAGAGAGAGAGAGAGAGAGAGAGAGAGAGAGAGAGAGAGAGAGAGAGAGAGAGAGAGAGAGACATAGAGAGATAGATAGATAGAGAGAGAGAAGGAGAGAGACACAGCCAGAGAGCCAGAGAGAGAGAGATGTAAGTAAATATAAGAAAGATGAATAGGAAAATGATTACTAAAAGGTACAGAAAACAAAAAGTGTCCCTAAGATTCTTTTTTCTTATCTCTCTCTTCAACACAGACACGCGCTTATGTACTTGAACCTTCCAAGGAAACAACCAATTTGATTTGGGTTCGAATCCCGCCCTTTGGTCTTTTGGAGGTGTCGAGAGCTTAGGAACTCCTTCAAGCTGGACCAAGCACCTTCCAGTTACATAGCATCACCTGTCTTCAGCCAGAACGAAATCAGTAAAGTGCGTCACCGCATTGAAAGAGGAGGAATGAGAGGAAGAACCTATTCGCCAATCTAACAGAAAATGAACTCAGGATAAGAAGATTTTCCGATCTAAATCCTACTGCATCATTGCAGCAAAATACAAAAGAGCAGCGGAGGTTGTAATGAAATTCAATTAAATGTGATATGCAATGAAAAAATGAAATATATGCATACATATACATACCATATATGTACACATACACGCGCACACACACACACACACACACACACACACACACACACACACACACACACACACACACACACACACACACACACACACACACACATATATATATATATTTATATATATTATATATACACATATACATACATATATACATACATACATACATACATACATACATACATACATACATACATTCATACATACATACATACATACATACATACATACATACATACATACATACATATATGCATACATACATACATACATACATACATACATACATACATACATACATACATACATACATACATTCGTACATATTTATCTTGTTAAAGCATAGTCTTTAGTCCGTTTTCAATTTAATAAAAATGTTTAGTTTACGGTTTGACTTCTTAGAAAGATAGAAGATAAACTGAACTTTGTAGAAACCCATAACTAAAAAAAACATTAATAGGTGTAATGATAACTATACAGGTGTTTAGTATAAGTTATGATGGGCAGATGGGATTAGTGTATAGTTATGTAGAGTATCAATGGGCTATTTTGTTATGTAAATAGATCTGCAGATAGTCTGCACAGGATAGATGGGATGGTACATAATTAGGTTGAATATCGAATAGTATAGTTTGATGAAAAAAAAAGTGTAGACGTATCTCCTTGTTCCACAATGTCCCTCCCCGCCTTTTATGCTGCACCAAGTAGACACAATGTATCTTTTCTGTCCACATAAATATTAACACATCTGCATGCAGATACAAACGTCATAAAGAATTATCTTCCCTTGCGTTTGGCAATGTTTTAAAATGATTTGATTGCATGCTGTAAAGGCGAATTTATAAGCACAGTTATATGCTGCCAGACATAATTAGGCCGGGGACATGAACGCAATAACAGAGAAACGTTATTGAATGGGAAAAATACGACCTGAGGGTAAAGGGGGATGGATGGACGAAGAAAAAAGAAAAAGAATAAAAATATGTGAAGCGAAAATGCATTTGGCTACTGGCAAGCAACACGCACGCAATGTGTCATAGCATATGTTTCAAGTCTTTGCAGGCAAAAATAAGGACAAGTACATAAAAAGCCACAGCCATTAAAAAGTAAATATGCATTAGGAAACATCAAAGGACAAAGGGAGGTTTTGCAAAACGCGATAAAAAAAAGAAAAAAAAGAGAGAAAGAAAGAGAGAGAGAGAGAAAGAGTTGAGCCGAAATGAAAACAAACTCAGGTCCACACACGCAATAAAAAAAAAAAAAAAAAGAAACGTAAAGAAACATGACACAGCCTCATTGTATAAGACATCAGTCCCCCAACCCCCCTGACTGACTTACGGTGTGTCATGGTCCTATATATTTCATTCTGGCGAGCTACAGATGATTTTATTCAGTCAATGAATGGGGAAAACGAGGGGTCGCGATCCTTGATTACCTTGTTTAAGTAGAGTCTTTCT
>NC_134792.1:26646093-26653593 GCF_046742065.1 Oratosquilla oratoria
TCAGTCTTATTTGTCATAATATAGTCAACATATATATATATATATATATATATATATATGTATGTATATATATATATATATATATATATATGTATGTATATATATATATATTAAAGGATTTAAAGGAGCCTTCATCCCTTTGTCATGAGATTCCATATTTGGCTGAATAAAATCGTCTGGCATTGACCATAGCAAAATATCTAACAAGTTTTATCATTAATGACCATAAATCACTTTACAGCTTGAAGAACTAACATGGCAGACACCTCATATGAAATCGAATATTTTCATTTCGTATTATTTTAAAATATGTTTAAGATAAGAAAAATATAGAAAAAAGAATTCATTCATTGAAATCTGGGAAGTGCAATCCAAGTATCTGGCAACACCAAAAGAAGAAAATTTCTGCCAGGTTAAAATAAATGGGGCATAGTTACTCTGGGGAGCGATCATAGTTCACTTGTTTTATTGCTGCAAAGCTCATAACCGCTTCTGTTTATCACCGAGGCTATACAAGTAATTTGTTTTCCTTATATAACACTGAGTACTATGACTCTGTCTTTCGAAACTCGTAATCCATTTCAGATTTAATCTAAATGACAAATGGCGTATGGTTATCCCAACCCCGCGTGACGAATAAAATCGCCAAAGGTTTGCTACACAAAAATCGACGGAATGTGTTTTTGTTTGGCAAATTATTTTTATTATTATTATTTTTATTTTTTTTAGGTCTCGGCTGTTTGATTCAGCCTCGGTCAAGACTCCCTGAAATAATGAATTTCAGGTCATCTTGGGTCACCAGGTGATTTTATTCAGCTTAAGGCAAACCCCCTTTATGAAAAGAGTTATAATGGGTTGCATGTGGTCGTTCCCACGCCCTTCGTTGGCTTTATGAGTCGAGTCGCGAGCTCAATTATCGATTCAACTGAGGCGAGCAACTGCCCGCCGGACCCATTTCCTATTTTGCGGTTTCCTAGATTGCGATTTCCTGTCTACGGTTTCCTTGGTTGTTGTTTCATAGTTTGCGGTTTCAGATTTTGTGGGCTAAATTTTTGCGGTTTCATAGTTTGTGGGCTCAGATTTTGCGGTTTCATAGTTTGCGGTTTCATGTTTTGTGGGTTCAAATTTTGCGGTTTCGTGTTTTGTGGGTTCAAAATTTGCGGTTTCCTAGTTTGTTATATCACTGTTAGTGATTTCTTAGTTTGTTGTTTCATTGCTTACTCTTTCCTAGTTTCCGGCATCATACTTTGTAGTTTCATATTATGCAATTTTATACCTTAAGGTTTCTTATTTTGATGTTTCATATTCTCGTATCTTCTACTTTGCGGTTTCCTATTTCGCGAATTCCTCGTTCGTTGTTTCATAATTTACGTTTCCTAGTTTGAAGTGTCATAGTTTGTTTTGCACAACTTTGATCTTTACTAGTTTGCGATTTACTAGTTTGCGATTCCGTATTTCGCGGTTGAGAGTTTCGACAAGGCGGCGTTCTTGGACCACTTTATTCTGGTTGACGCCTCTCTTCCTCTGGCGCCTGGCATACAAAGATGCATTTATTATTCTATTCTGGCTGCCTCTGGGCTATTTTATTTAGCCAAACGTGACCTATGCGATAATAGAAAGTCAATGTTCCGACAGTAACGGTCTCTTGGCTCAATCAAATCGTCAAGCGTTAGCCAAAATAAAATCTCTTTAAAGACGACTTTGGAACCACGAACCCTCCCAGTGTTTTGATTTTGTCTTATCATACGCCTAACCTCTGCCCTGTGTACTTGGATTGTCTGGACCAGGGGTGGGGAACCTTTTTGTGCATGAAGGCCACCTTACAATTCATCGTTCCACATAGATGCCGCACTGAACTTTTTTTTTCAATTATCTTATCCCTTTTTATAATGAATAATGTACTTTTTAAATAATAGATAATATAATTTTTTATATAATATATATATCAAAAGCCGCAGAAGGCCGCAGGTTCCCCACCTCTGGTCTAGAAATATTAGCTGTTGTGGATAGATTCTGAGTATATAATAAGTAAATGTGAAGCTCAATAACGCGAATTGATTATTTTGTAATTCAATTATATGATATGGAACGATATGAAATAATCCGTAAACTAATTCATTCAGTCATTTTAGCTTCTCGGCTAAATACAACTCTCTACTGTTATCCAGAATGATGTTTCTATGTGTCAGGAGGATTGATAGATCACTTCAGAACCCTCATACTAACCCTTGAAGAACAATACATCCCAAAATGCCTCACAGCAATGAGGTACCGGTTTGGCAACTTTGTGTGAATGGTTGGAAGTGTATGTAGAGTATTGTCATCTTTATGTTTTTTATTCTGGTTATCTTAAGGTGATTATATTAGCTGAGGAGAACCTCCAACATCTATTGGGGAAGAAATAGGTTGACTATTCTCTCTAGGGTAAACATTTCTTCTCTTGAAGTTGTTTAGGTTACCGTCAAGTGATTTTATTCAACTGAGTGTGAGCCCCTTTCTCTTTCGTACCGAATGGAATATTTCTTTTATTCTGTCTGGTGGTTGGATATTCTATTCATCTCTTATACCCCCTTAGTGGCTTATATTAGCGGGCGTTAAGCATAACTGTTGAAGTTTAATGCATTCCATCTGACTACATTACTTATTCTGTCGCAACATAATACAACAATGGACAACAAAAACCGATATATCCCAGTCCTAGATAAATGTAAACAAAATATAGTAGCATTGATGAATAAATGGCTATCCTTACTAGGATTAGATACCTAAGTCGTGTAATCACGAAACTAGGATAGGGCTTAGTGTCGTGTTAACATGACCTAGAGTTCGAATCCCAGTAGGAAGGGTCATTCATTTAAACTCTCGACATGGGTCTATATCAGTATTAATCATTATTCATCTGGTATCTTTAAGGACCAAATGGTCTCCTGTCAACTCGCTCATCCATTGCAATCCGTTATGATGCGTGAATGACATGTCGGACTTAAAATCAACCCCAGCTGTACTCAATCAAGATCGTTCAAGTTGAACTCCATCCATCTCCACTGAATATATTTGAAATCAACTCAACCAAATAAGTCCATCAGTATCAACCTCATCCAAATGCTAAAGATTTTTTTCTTCATACACAACCTTCCTCATGTTCTTATTTGCCTCCCTTGCAGGAGTCCAAACCCAACTCTCATCCTATCCAACCCCGACCCCGCATCACGAAATACCCTTAATATACCTTCCACTTGACTTAGTTTCTCTCTTTCCTACCCCTTACTGCCATCCCAAGAGGAATTTCTCTCTCTTCTCTCCTCTCTAGCTCCCATCTCCTCCCTCATTCCAGACTTAGTTTCTCTCTTTCCTACCCCTTACTGCCATCCCAAGAGGAATTTCTCTCTCTTCTCTCCTCTCTAGCTCCCATCTCCTCCCTCATTCCAGACTTAGTTTCTCTCTTTCCTACCCCTTACTGCCATCCCAAGAGGAATTTCTCTCTCTTCTCTCCTCTCTCGCTCCCATCTCCTCCCTCATTCCAGACACCTGCACGCTCCCACTGACGAGGCCTTCTTCCGTTTGTACCCCAAGACGACCCGATTCCTATTCCCTCCTACGTTCATTTCCTGTCTTGTAATGGTTCACGCTCTAACACTTTTTTGTTTATTTTTTACTCCTTTCGATTTATACGTCGTGACCTACAAAGCGTGGGGCTAGACGTGGGAGAGGAACATCCTCACCCTTTCACTCCTATAACATTCAACACTCTCACCCCTCCCTGTTCAAATTATCTGAAACTTGTACCTTGTTACCTTGTTCCTTCTTCGGTAATACTGCCAGTTCATTCCCGGTCCACCTCGCTCATGGAACAGAGTATACAGTAATTTCTAATCCTACTATTTTCTAATACCGGACAAAATTCGGGATATATCGGACCTGTCCGGTATTTCCATCGGATATAACGAATCCTCGGTTATAACGGATCTTCGGATATACCGACAGACCCCTGTCCCCATATTGTCCGTTATATCGAGGGCTTACTTCTTAGTCTATACATTCTAAGCCAGTTCAGTCACCCCAAGCACATTTTCTCTTGTTCGACATCATGAAAACGAACTCTCATGATTTCGTTCTGTTTATACATTTCTTATCATATTCCCTTCATGCGTTGCTCTCTTACATCCAGGTCACTGAATCCAAGAATCTCATTAATCCCTTCAACATGGTGTTATACATGTAGATTATTCTCGAGTTGAGAGGAGGTGATCTTTACAACTGTGATGGAAGAAGTTTGGTCCTGAGGAGTTATATCTTAAGACTCTTCAGGGCGAATGTTGGTACCTGGCTTTGCCGGTACAAAATCTATATAGCTCGTCACCGTACTAAAATGGCTGATACTTTTTCTTCGGCGTTTTATCGTTCTTCATGTCACGCTGAATAAACAATAGTTTGATTGTTTGGTTTTCATGAATATCTACGTAACACTTAGCACGCAAGACTATAGACGTATTTCTCAAAATTGAAGGAAATTGTCTGGCTTAAGCCAATTTTTTTTTTTTTATAAAGGTCGAGTTACAGGCTATCAAAGTCAGCCATCGTATGTGGGATTCTGACATTTTGTTAAGGTGTCTGAATTTCTAAAGCCATTCCTTTTTTTTTACTATTATCTTTTTTCCAACTCTCAGGCCTTCATTACCGTTTGGTTTGCAAGGCTGTTTCTCCTCTTTATACAAATATTTTACCAATACGATGATATTTCTCAGTCTCCTCTCTATCATAAAAGCTATCTAATATGGCATAGTTCAGTGAAGTACTCCAAGATCTTGGATATGCATTAAGAAATCCCACCGAGTACGTGGAGACTAATTTGCATATACGACCTGAAACACTTAGAAAATAACTTAAAGTGTAGTTATTTCTCAAGTTTCCTCATTATGGGATTTACCACCTACGATGAATATGTATGACGATAGCCAGAACAACGTCTACAAGGTTCGTCACCGCAAGGAAAGGGCTTAGTGAGATGGTCTCGACCGTTTTAGCATTGTCTTACTCTCACTCACTCTCACTCCTGTAGTTATGGACTAGTGGTTCTCAACCTGTGGTCCATGGAACCTTATTGGTCCACGGCGGTTCACAAGTGGTTCAGCCAACCGAAAATCACTAGCAGTTAGTGGATGCAAGACGATTAAATTTAGTGTTGAAGTAATCTCCAAGAGGTTAACGAACAGCAATGCATAAGTACGGGGTATACGTGTAAATAGGTTGAGAACCCCGGCTCTAGACCCAGGTGGTCCTTTCGCTGCTGCTACCAGATGTTTCCACGGACGTCTATCCTGTGCTAACGCCCATCAATCACCCTCTGGCCCCTTGATGTTCATGAGCTCTGAGTCGTTATTGTCTACCCACCTCTTATTGTGTCTTTCGTTTGGTGTTCTCTTCTCAGGAACTCTCTGAGTAATCTTCTTCACCTTGCTTTTATTCTCAACTCTGGTAACATGACCCGTCCATTTAAGTTATCTCATCTTGAGTTTTACCCTCAGCTGAATAAAAGTGTCTAACGATAAAAATAATGATAAGCAAGCAAAATAATAAACGAAATGATAGATAAGTGTAAAATGTGTGACACCTTTTATATTTTGCATGTTGTCGGACTAATTAGTTTTCGTGATTCTCCTCTCGCTAGCAAAAGGGGAACCATCTTCACTAGGGGATGACAGTATTGATTTTATTCTGAATGCCGTCAGACTAATTCATTTATTTCCGTGGCACACTCTCGGTAGTAGAAAAGTAGATAAAGTATCATGAAGAACATTATCCAGCAAATATTTTGCATACTTTTCAAAACACTTACACGGACAAAATTGCTACATTTGTGTCAGGTCGTGAACTCAATATTCCTGTTTCATCACAATACCAGATATTGGCGTACAGAGTTAAATTACCCCAAATGGGGCAGATTTTTAAAAATGTGGGGTAATAGAAACCTAAAAATCTAGTTTCATCAAGAATTTTTTAAACAAAATAAGTTGATGTATTTGAATTTGTATGAGTTTTTTCCATGATAATGGATCAAGTATTTTTTTTTTTAACTTTCATTTTGCATTACGTGTTCCCAGAAAGATGTGGAATTTATGAGAAAAAAGTATACCATATGCAACAGTTTTATGAGCAATTAACTTGTTTTCATTTACTATGAAGTTTGGAGGGGAGAGAAGGAGGGAGGGGAGGGAGAGAGGGAAGGAGGGAAAGAGGGAGACAGGAAGGAAGGGTAGTTTAAATTACACAGATACTTTTTTTTTGTTTTTGTTTTGACAATACCCGAAGCAAAAAATATTTCGACCCTCCTCTGTGTTTATCGCTTGCCTTCTTATGAGATATGCTCTTCTTTCTCCTTCCTCTGGCGCCTTCCATCCTAGGTAATGGACGTTAAGAGCAAGAAAAGCATTAGCGCTCAAATAGGCTTTCGAAAAAAAAAAAAAAAAAAAATTGACTCTGTACTGTGCTTATAGTGTTTTCCTTTTTCTTATGTGATGTACTCTGGTCTTATTTCCATCCTAAACCACGGGCATCCAGGGCAAAAAGGACATAAAGGCATAAATAATTCCTTAAGCAAAAAAAATAAAATAAATAAATAAAATAAAGCTCTGTGCTTATCGTTTTCCTTCTTCTTGTATAATGTCCTCCTCTTCCACACCCTCTAGCATCTTTTCCATCTTGAGCAAAGGTCATCTAGAGCAAGAAGAGTACAAAAGCACAAATAGATTTTTGGGGCAACACCCCCCCCCCCAAAAAAAAAAAAAAAAAACCTACTTCGCTCTATGCTTATCATTTTCCTTTTCTTGTGTGGCATTATGTTCTTCCCCCATCCTCTGGCCTCCTTTCCATCCTGGGCCACAGGCGTTCAAGGCAAGAAGGGCACAAGAGAGGCTCCTGCTTGATGAATATGTCAGTCACGCATCTTCAACGAAAGTGTAAGTACTTGCCGGCTCCAATTATTGAGCTAAATGACACGTGATTGCTTCATCATTCTGGTTGTTAGTCCCCAGGCTACTTCGAGACAGTTTTGAATATTGAAAAGGAAGATTCAAGTATATATGAAATTATGGTAACGTGTGTATGTAACTTTATATCGTGCACGCACATACACACACACACAGACACACAGACACACACACACACGCACGCACACACACACACACATACACACACACACACACACACACACACACACACACACACACACACACACACACACACACTCACACACACACACACTAACACACACACACACACACACACACACACACACACACACACACACACACACACACACACACACACACACACACACACACACACGCACACTAAAACACACACTAAAACACACACACACACACACACACACACACACACACACACACACATACATACATACATATACCAAGGCTTTTTCCCCCTTCCAAGGGAGGTAGCCAAAAAGGGAAAGGCATAAAAACACTCCCACCCATTTCATCC
>NC_134792.1:26686093-26688593 GCF_046742065.1 Oratosquilla oratoria
CATTAAAGATTAGTAAAAGAGGTGTGGATGGCAAAGGTAGAGGGAATGAACTTGAGGGGATGCCCAAGGATGAGATGGGTGGACGGGGTGAAGAAGGCGTTGAGCAAAAGGAAAATGCCTGTTGAGGAAGGAAGAGAGCAGGGAGGAGACTGGGATGCGTGGAAAATGACTGTGTATGGATGATATATATATACATATATATATATATATATATATATATATATATATATATACATATATATATATACATGTATATATATATGTATATATATATAGATAGATATACAAATATATATGTATATATGAATATATACATATATATATATATATATATATATATATATATAAGTGTGTGTGTGTGTGTGTGTGTGTGTGTGTGTGTGTGTGTGTGTGTGTGTGTGTACACAGCATGGCCATTGAAAGGCTGAAAGGTATAAAACAAAAATAACTTTTAGAAACATGCTTTTCTATGTTTCTATTTCTATTTTGAAATATGTATATATATTTTTTCAGTATGTTGTGTGGAAAACAATATCACTAAAATTACCACCATTTTTGTGCTCACAAATACAGGCTTTTTCCGCATATTTTTCCATGATCGCACCAAAGGACTCATGTCCTAGGCGTCAGATTTCGGCTTTAATGTTCTTCCTAAGTTCTTGAATTGTACGAGGTTTATCTACATTAATTCGGCTTTAATGTTCTCCTTGTGTTCTTGAATTGTTCTAGGTTTATTTACATAACTCTATTCTCTTAAGTAACCCCACAAGAAAAAAATCTGTTACCATAAAATCAGGTGAACCCGGAGTCCAAACAAATTCAGCATTCTTTTTTTTAAATAATTTGTTCACAGATTTGTTCACAGAACTAGACTTCTTTTTGTGTGGATACTCGAGATAACGGATTTACGTAAATAAACCTCGAATAATTAAAGAATTTAAGGAGAACATTAAACTCGATATCCGAGGTTTAGGACCTGAAATCTTAGTATGGTCGTGGAAAATACTGTGGAAAGAGCCTGTATTTGTGAGCCGGAAAATGGTGGTCGTTTGAGCGTTGTTTTCCACACATAATACCGGAAAAATTTAATTATATTTCCAAGTAGAATAATAAGAAATTGGAATAACATGTGTCAGAAAAGTTATTTTCGTTTTATATTTTTCAGTCTTTCAGTGACCACCCTGTGTGTGTATGTATATATGTACATTTGTATACATACTTAGATATATAGATATATATATATATATATATATATATATATATATGTATATATCTATATATATATATATGTATACATATATATATATATATATTGTATATATATATATATATATGTATATATACATATAGTATATAAATATATATATATATATGTGTGTAATATATATATATATATATATATATATATATATATATATATATTTATATGTACATATGCATATATACATATATATATGCAAAGTAGACCACATTAGCACATATATATATATATACACATACATACATATATATATATATATACATATATATATACATATATATATATTATACATACACACATACATACACACACACACACACACACACACACACACACACACACACACACCACACACACACACATATATATATATATATATATATATACGTGTATAAATATACATATATATATGTATGTATGTATATATACATATATATGTATACATACATACATACATATATATGTATATATATATATATATATATATATATATATGTATACAATAATTTTTTTTTCGTTTTGACGTTTGATATATGTGGATCTTATTCATTGTGATTGCCAGGTCATCTAGAAAGAGACACTTTTTATGAATGAGGGAATGGAGAGTGGGGTTGCCAATTAAGTGAAGTGGCCTTGCTGTGGATGTACTGTGTCTTGCTGCATGGAAAAAAATACATACATACATGTATATAATGGCTCTTCCCCCTTACAAGGGAGGTAGTCAAAGCATAAATCCACTTAATCCTCACATAACCCTCCACCTCTCCTTCTCAATATAGGAAAAGAATGTATCGCAACTCGATCAACCTCATCCCGAAATAATACGACTCATATATTTGGCAAATATTCTGTAGTAAAAGGGTCATCACATCCACACAGCACATGCAGATTGCTCAAATGGAGGTCAGGGTGGAATTTCTCTTGATTATCTTGAACAGATTATTCATCTGATGATGGTGAAAGGGTCAAAGTTGTAAATAGACACTGTACATTCCCTGGATGCTCCCCATCCTACTCTCACGCAAAGGGAAGTGAGAAACTACTGTTAAAGCAAAAAAACTGTCAGTTGCGGTAAGCCTCTTTTTCTTTTTTTTCAAGGCCGATTTTGGGTCACCTCCCCGCCTGGGCAGGGCTGTCACGAACCAACGCAGCAATCCCGCAGCAAGTTCCGGGACTCGAAGTCACGACCAACTGTTCAGGATACAACAGGTAGATTGTAGTTTACGACGTTGTAATGTA
>NC_134792.1:26693593-26696093 GCF_046742065.1 Oratosquilla oratoria
CCGCCTCTCTCTCTCTCTCTTTCTCTCTTTTATGTGCACATCATGTTTTTATTTTTGTGAACTTTGTGTAGTCAGCTGGAACTTACGGTGGTGGGCGTTTAGGAGTCACCTTGGATTACCGATCTGGAGGACATGGACTGGCAGAAAACCTCGTGAACAACTTTGCATAAACAAATTAGCGGATGCCATTGTTATTATCTCCGACAAGGTTATGTTTTCGGTCGTGTTCGCTTGTCTGTTACGATTTTTTTTTTTTTTTTGTAAACTACAGCTCAAGTAACACTCCAGTATATTTCGGTGATGATCTCAACAATGATTAGGATATTCATTTTCTATTTGTTTACTTATTTATTTATTTTTGTATTAAAATATATATCTATATTTTGCGTTGCTGGAGGCTTGTGGTCGCCGAGTACGTCTATTCTCGCTGTTATTGTTTCTATTTTAATTGTTATTGTTGTCGTTTGTGGCGGTATTACTGATTATGTTGGCGCTAATGTTACTATGGTTACTATTCCTTTCATTGTTGAGGTTTATGCTGAAATCATTATTATCTACTTTTGTAGCTTCTGATTAAGATTTCCATTTATTCGTTGCAAATGCTGAATAAAAAGTTGGTATTAGATTCGTCTTTTTCATGTCAGCTTGATATATAAAGATTCGGTTTTGCCTTGAGCTAGAGTTACATCAATTTGGGTTACCAGGTGGAGAATCAAGAAAAATAGATATGCTCTATGAATAAAAACCACTTTTATTGTGGGGGTCCATTCCTATAAAGAATGAAAACATTAAACCTGTTATTTTATAGTTTGGCCACAATGTTGTAAATAATGAATTTTGTACTTCCCACTTACAGGCAATTTTATGCGTTTGAAGAAGAGACTTTCGAACTGAAGAAGGTCTTAACCGAGACTGTACAAAGCTTTCCTTAGATGAAAAAGGTCATATTATTATCCAGAAAAATCATAAACTACACCACCATTTTACAAGAGTTAAAAAACGTAGTTAATAAAAAAGTCTTAGGAAATCTTCAGCAATGTTAAGACAGGTGTAAGAATAGACACGTCGAGGGAGCCAAGGCTCAGTGATGACCTGTATAAGAAGATGAGGGAACGAAGACTTCTGGGAATTTTTCTAAGACTCTGGTTTAATGTATTTGTCCCTTGCGAACTAAGAATATCAAGCGCTTACACACAAACACACGTCCATCCTGCAACACATACACACACACACACACACACACACACACACACACACACACACACACACACACACACACACACACACACACACACACACACAGCACTGGCCTCACAAGCCAGAGAACCGGGGTTCGATTCCCCGGTCGGGCGGAGATAAGTTGGGTTTGTCTCCTTTCACGTGTAGCCCCTGTTCACCTAGCAGCGAGTAGGTACGGGACGTTAGTCAAGGAGTTGTGACCTTGCTGTCCCGGTGTGTGGTGTGTGAGTGGTCTCAGACCTACCCAGAGATCGGCTAATAAGGAGCTCTGAGCTCACTGCCGTAGGGTGGTGTCTGGCTGTCTCGACAGAGACTGCAGCAGATCCGAGGTGAATACACACACACACACACACAGAGTTTAGTGAAACAAGGAAGAAATAATAAGGTATGAAAAAGGAAAAGACAAGTGTAAATTTAAAAAGCATTTGTATCTCGGAGTTCAAACAATAAAGGATATTGATAATGAGAATAAAAAAGTAATGATTAGTACTAAAATTTCCATAGGAGAGGTGGAAACTATGAGATAAACTGAAACAACATAAAGCATAGTAAAATAACATGAAATAGAATTTAACAAGATGGAAAAAATAAAGAATATCGACAGTATAAACTTAGTAATATGAAATGTAACAGAAAATATAAATATAAAAGGCTAAATTAATTACAATGAAAAAATAATGTAATAGAACAAAACAAAGTCGAATAAATGAAATTAAAACTAGATGTGGGACCTATGGAAGTCAGAGAACGCATTATTGGGAAGATGCTGACGTAAAGGGAACTAAGACACTTGATCACAATGATGTATGGAAACCCACAAAGTAAAGTCAAAATTCTTTCCAAGAAGAAGCGAGCAGACAATATTCCCACACACAGGGAACGAAAGAGGGAGGATTCAGAGCACTTCACGCTGATGTCTAATACGCATAGCATGTATCACTACAAACTAGACATACATTTCTAGAGACTAAAGGGTGAGTCATCTTAGTTAAAGTAAAAAGAAACACATTGATATCAGACAAGAAACTCTAATTCGGAACAGAAATATCAAACCTCTCAATGGTCATATGTTTTTATGACAGCTACAGAGGCATTACAGAAGAGAAACGGGTGCTCAGTCTGCATATATTTGGACCTTATGAACACATTTGATGAAGTACCGCACGAAGGAATACTATCGAAATTGAACAAAAAATGGTGGAGTCGGAGATAGAATGGTAGAGTGGAGGAGATACCTTTTGGAAAGAAAATTGAGTAATTC
>NC_134792.1:26701093-26711093 GCF_046742065.1 Oratosquilla oratoria
ACTGTTTTTTGTTGTGTATGATGCTCTTTGAAAAGTTTTCCAATTTGCACGGGAGGGGGACCATATATGGTATAGGAGGTGGAGCGGGAAGCCTGCACGGGGCTTAAAAAATAAGAAGTCACTATGGCATAGGTCTCGTATTAATGACCATTCATAGTCTAGTAAGAGATCTTATGTGCACAGAGATAGGTCAATAAATATAGAGGTCATTATTTGGAGATGAAAGTCTGTGGGTAAGTCTGTGTTGTATTGTGATAGGAAATGAGTCGTTAGTATATTACTCTGTCTCGTTGGGTTGTAGTGGTGCTTCCCTAAAGGGAGTATCTTATATGGAAGTCTCCTGTTAGGAGACAAGAAAGAGGATAGTTAGGTAAAGAGGTCTGATAGTGATCTTGGAGTAGTGTTTTTCCAATCATGGGGAGATAAGAGAGCAGATGGTTATTGGGCGGTGTTGGGAAAGTTTGGCCTGAGTGGATCTGGGAGGGGTGTGGAGTGTTAGTGCGAGCGATGAGGAGGGGAGAGGTGAGCGGTAGAGCACTTTACGTGTATGTGTTTAGGGGGTGATGTACAGTACGTGTGTCAAGTTGTATTTCTTTGAAAAGGTGTAGTTAGGTTTATATTGCTGGAGAAGGATACATGCATTTTTCACTTTGGGATGAATCTTTGGCTGTGGTCGTTCGGGTAGAACTGATGGAGGACGGGTAGGTTCGTCTGATGGATCGTAGTGCCTCCACACATGTGATTCCCGTTCCAATCATTCAGGATCTTACTCGATTTCTGACTTCTCTGAAGCTCATGTATGACGAATCTCTGAGTCAGAGTACTTTTTTTTTTAATTGGTACACTATACAGTCTGAGAATGACGGCTGGGTTATCTTGGTTGTTCTTTGTACGTTTGACTGGGTTTCAGCGTGGGTGCTCTGTGAGGATGTTGAGCAATTTATTTACTGTATAGCCTTCTAAGAGGCGACATTTGTGTCTAGTGATTCCAAAATGCTGGAAGTTGAAACAGCGTTTGGGAGTGGGTAGTTCTTTTGACTTCATATCTTAGGTAGCCTATGAATAAAGGGGTTAGGATGGGTAACTAAATGTTGGGGTATTGGTCTTTGCACAGTTTACAATTTTCTTAACTCGATATATTCTACTACCTTTGATCTTACTATCATTTTCGTTATTTCTTCTTCTTATTATTATTATTATTATCATTATTATTATTATTATTATTATTATTATTATTATTATTATTATCATTATTATTATTATTATTATTATTATTATTATTATCATTATATATATCTATGTCTAAATAAAATTATTATTCTAAAAAAACGCTGTGGAAGTCGGGGACAGGTGGTATTACGGTGACACTTTTTCCTAAAAATATTCTTGAAAAAGCGCTTGGGTAAGTCGGGGTCAGGTGGTATTCTTCTTCTTCTTCTTCTTCTTCTTCTTCTTCTTCTTCTTCTTCTTCTTCTTCATCTTCTTCTTCGCGTTCCTCTTCTTCTTCTTCTTCTTCTTCTTCTTCTTCTTCTTCTTCTTCTTCTTCTTCTTCTTCTTCTTCTTCTTCTTCTTCTTCTTCGCGTTCTTCTTCTTCTTCTTCTTCTTCTTCTTCTTCTTCTTCTTCCTCGCGTTCTTCTTTGCGTTTTTCTTCGGGTTCTTCCTCGCATTCTTCTTCGCATTCTTCTTCGCGTTCTTCATCCTCGCGTTCTTCTTCTTCGCGTTCTTCTTCGCATTCTTCTTCGCATTCTACTTCGTGTTCTTCTTCGCGTTCTTCTTCCTCGCGTTCTTCTTCGCGTTCATCTTCGTGCTGGGGATCCCGTGTTGTGGTTCCGCCCCGAGGCTGAAGGGGAAAACGAGGGATTAGAGCGCGGCAATCTGGTGCCGTAGGCCGCTGTTTGCGCAGCCAAGCCCCCGGCGAAGCCCGCGGCTTGTATGTATATATATATATATTTTTTTTTGGTATCTTTGTGGTGGAATGTGGACTATTTCCACAATAGTCATAAAAATTGCTTGTGGTGTTGTTTAAGTTGGAGTACCAGCGTTGTTAAGGCTTTGACTTTGTCGTACCGAGATTCTGATTCTAGTCCTAGTGTTAGGACCACATAAAACGGGGTGTACCTCATTTGTCATGAACCTCGTCATATACTATCACGAATCATTTCTTCGCTTCTGACTTATTGTTAGTTCATTCGAGAACCAAGAATCTCGGGTAGTCTAAGTCAGGGCCCAATTCGTCTCGGTATTGTGTCAAATTGGTGGTTAGTGTGGTTAGGTCGGTCCGGGAATGCAATGTCACTGGTGGGGTCAGGGATGTCAGTCACTGATTGTAGTGCTTGTGTTTTTTGATAATATCGACGGCAACGATTATTACCTTTCATGGGGAGGGTGGGCAATTGCTCCAGCGATTTCGTTGTAGATTTTTCTCAAGTTTGGAAGTAGGGGCTCTTTGTCCCATTTGCAGGGGGGGGGGGTTGCGGAGTGGAGCGGGAGTGCGAAAACAAGAACTTTGATTTTGGGAGGGATTTTGATCCTTTTCTACTGTTGCTGTTGCTTGATTATCATTATCATTATTGTTATTATTATTATCATTATTATCATTATTATTCTTACTATTATTATTATTATTATCATTATTACTATTATCATTATTATCATTATTATTCTTACTATTATTATTATTATTATTATTATCATTGTTATTATTTTCATTATTAATTATTATTATTATTATTATTGTTATTATTAATTATTATTATTATTATTATTATTATTATCATTATCATTTTTAATATTATCATCTATTATTATTATCATTATCATTATTATTATTTTTATTATTATTATTATTACTAGTATTATTATTGTTATTATTATTGTTATTATCATTATCGTAACTATTATTATTATCATTAGTATTATCATTATTATTATTATTATTATTATTATTATTATTATTACTATTATTATTATTATTATTAGTATTATTATTATCATTATTATTATTAATATTATTATTATTATTATTATTATTATCATTATTATTATTATTATTATTTTTATTATTATTATTATTATTATTATTATCATTATTATTATTATCATTATTATTATTACTATTATTATTATCATTATAATTAATATTATCATTATTATTATTATTACTATTATCATTATCATTATCATTATTATTATTATTATTATTATTATTATTATTATTATTATTATTATTATTATTATTATTATTATTATTATTATTATTATTTTTATTATTATCATCATCATCTACAAATTGTCTTGTTCCTGAATTTCATCTTAACATCCCGCTATTTATGTTTTTGAGATAAAAGTGAAGAGTCACGGGATTCGCCAAAGGTACGGAACAACATCTGGTTAAGTTAACTTTCTTTTTCCAGAGAGAAAGTAAGAAACGAAAGATTGATATATTTCTTCATAATTTTTTGCCTTTTTTTCTCGTGCAGGTACAAACCTTCAATACAAATTTCTCTCCATTCTTTTCCATTATTGTTGTTGTTGAAGATTACTAAAGTAACTATTTTCAGAAACCTATTTAAAAAAGAAAAAGAAATAACTATATGGCATATAGATGCATGAAAATTAAGTTACTTTATATTGAATAAAATTAGAACAGTTAAAAACAAATGCTGCCAGTATATATGCGGTGTTTTCAAGCGAACTCTATATTGTAAATGAAGTTTGCATAAATGTAACTTATCAATAACAAATGACGAAAGACTTTAATCGGGTTAGCGTTATACAGCTTTGTTTAGCTGAGTCAGAAGAGAAACACATGCACAACTTTTGGACGGCAACATAGAAAAGGGAGACTGATAGATAGGTAAAGAAATATGCATACATATATAGCTACATATACATGAGCATATACATATACATGTACACACACACACACACACACACACACACACACACACACACACACACACACACACACACACACACACACACACACATATATATATATATATACATATATATATATATATATACATATATATATACATATATATATATATATATATATATATATATATATATATATATATATATATATATATACATGCATATAAACAATAAATCACTGGTTCCATTGATGTATTTTAAATTATCAAAGTCAGCCGTCACGGAGCCATTTTGCGGCACAAAATGTCTATAAATTTAAAAAAATTCTATAAAAAGAAAACGACAGACATATATTACTTTTTAGCTTATCCAATTCACAAGACATCCCTGAAAAATATCCTAGCGCATTGAGCTTCGTGCTCTTCTTGTAAGTAGATGGATCCGAGAGTAGAGGAAGAAAAAGCTCATCTTCCTTAACACATCTCCGCTAGCAAAGCCACAATTCGAATGCGACGCGTTCGGAGTGAAAACGAATCACCCAATCAAAATCAGATCATCACCGCGGGCTTAGAGAAGTGCAGCGTCGGACCATATCTTTATAAACTCACGGCATCAACCAGGATTCAAACTCGAGACTTCTGGGTTAAAAGTACATCTCGCTACTCACTGAGGCTTAAAACCGGGATTTTTTTTTTTTTTTTTTTTTTTAGTTTCTTCTATCTTTAATTTTTTCTTCTTCTTTTATTTATTTATTTTATTGATTTATTAATTTATTTATTTATTGATTGATTTATTGATTGATTTATTTATTTTACCATTTGCTTGAACACTGAGACAGAAAACCTGGGACCATTTTCCTCGCCGCACTTGTGGTGTATATCACATCCCTCGTTGCTATGCATAGTGTGTCTGGGGTGGAAATAAAATAAGACAAATTCCCCAATCCAGTAAAGATCATAGCCCTGAGCGTGCGTTACCAAGCGAACAGTTCAGTATATGAATGTGTGTTTCTATGTGTGTTTGTATGTGTGTACATACATGTATGTATGTATGTATGTATGTACAGTATGTACGTACGTACGTACGTATGTATGTATGTATGTATGTATGTATGTATGTATAGCATGTACGTTCGTATGTACGTGTGTAAGTATATATGTATGTATGTATGTATATACATATGTATGTATGTATGTATGTATGTATGTATGTATGTATGTATGTATGTAGGTATGTATATATGTATGTATGTATGTATGTATGTATGTATAGATTTATATATGTATGTATGTAAGCATGTATGTATGTATGTATGTATGTATGTATGTATGTATGTATGTATGTATGTATGTATGTATGTATCTGTGTTTGCATGTGTGTATGTGAGCGCGTGCGTGTGTGTGTGTATGTGTAATTGTGTGTGTATGTGTGTGTTTCATTCTATATCAATTCTATCGGTACATACGAGTATTTCTTTTTATCACTTCATATTTTGAAGAGAGTACAACAAATCTTTGAATATTGTCTTTTAGTTCTTTCAGTGCTATTACAAAGGATTACAAAGGATTACAAAGGCGGAGCATGCCGACAGGAGACCTTTTGGTCCATATCTAGGTCGGATACGAAAAAATCATAATAATGATAAATAAATGGATAAACAAATAAATGAATAAATAAAAAACATAATAATGTAAATAATGAATAAAGTACGATAAATGTATAGGTATAGTTAATAAAGTATTTACAACTAATACACTAATTTTGGATGCCATTAGGTATTTTTTTAAGCAGATGGTAAACCCCCCTCATTGAAAGTGATAGATAGTTGTGCGCTTATTATTTTCTTAAGAGTAATTTCCCATATGTTTCACTACGGACTTGTTCTTTGAAAAGAGGTTTAGTTGTATAATGTCACTATAGGGAGTCATTATGGCTAAAGCGAGATTTCGGGCACAAGACTCTTCTTCAGTAGCTTAGGATATTCTTACTTCGTGGTAAGGGAAGAATGTTTCTAAGAACGGAGTGATGATGTTATATTTTATATGATTTTGTTCACACTTCCTCAAAAAAAAAAAAAAAAAAAAAAAAAAAAAAAAAAAAAAAAAAAAAAAAAAAAAAAAAAAAAAAAAAAAAAAAAAAAAAAAAAAAAAAAAAAAAAAAAAAAAAAAAAAAAAAGGAGAGAAATTGATTTTCTCGTATTTGAATATATACTGTAGGTACATCAGATCATTGTACTTTGTTATAAAAAAGTCAAATATAACGTTTTCAAAAATCCATTAATGTGATTTTTAGGGCTTTCCTGGTCTCCTCGCTTGCGTTAAAAGCACTGGTTTTATGATATTATAGAATATATGATGTATATGATAGCCAGGGCTATAGACATTATAATAGCCTTTACTATCACGAACAGAAATAATATTTCCAAATTTTTCCAGATATGATCAAATTCTGGAATTAAAACACAATTTTTAATTTGATTTTTCAGTAGCCCAAAGTGATTACCTTTGAAAAGCCGTAGACGAAGTTTTCGAGAAGTGTGCTTATTACAACAATTCGTTGAAGCTCATCAAGTGTGACAGATTGGAAAGTGCGGCTTCGGCACGTTGGTCCTGGCAAGGAATCAATTCCATCATTTCCCGCCGCGAGCAAGTCACGACTTTCGAAAGTAATAAAAGTAATAAATTAGGTCTGGTGCGAGGAAAGGGGCAAAATGGTGTGATACAAGAACTGACTCAGAATGTACCGCTGTGAACATTTAAACCCAGCCCACATGTCAAAACTCTTGTGTTACAAAAGATTACAAAGGCGGAGCATGCCGACAGGAGACCTTTTGATCCATATCTAGGTCGGATGCGGAAAAAAAAATCATATTAATAATAAAACAATAAATAAAAACTATAATAATGTAAATAACAAATAAAATACATAAATAAATGCATAGGTATAGTTAAATAATAAAAAAACTGGTAAATAGTAAATAATAATAAATTAAACATATAACTAATAATAAATGCGTTGGTGTAATTGTGCTCTAGAAAAAATGAAAATTAAACAAAAATCAATAAATAAAGAAAAGAATAACATAGAAAAAATACAATAAACTATACAAATGATAATGGATAAATAAACTAATTAAACAAATTAACCAATTGAGTGAATAAACAGGTAAATAGATGATTAAACAAAATAAAATATATAAACAAATAGATAAGTAGATAGATGAGTAGATAAATAGACAAAATAAAATCCCATTCATTGGAAGAGGAATAATGTATACATAAACATATCATATACTAAACACCAAAAGGTACATTTATGAAATTCTGATACAGGTTCGAATATCCTCATTGATGCATTAACATATCGCCATCGATATGTTAATATAGCAACAGGAAATTATATATGAGTAGAATACTTTGACTTAAAGTGGCTCATGTAGTCTCTACTTCATTCCTTCACAATACCTAGCACAAAATCTTTTATACTTTCGATATATTTGCAATATTTGATAGTGCAACCCTCTCTCTTCTTTCTCTCAATGGTGGTAATACCATAGTCACATCTCTATTTGTATGACGAATCCTATAGTCTTTAATCATACACTGTAACGTCTTGTTATACTGAAGTATAAGACCATAGTTTTTTAATCATACTTTTTTAATATAAAATTTATTTTTTCCATATTATCATATAAATATGTAACAATGTGGTCCCTCAATGGTTAGACCAATGAGTCTTCAGTGGACCATCAAGGGGAAACACTACACACAACAAACTGCAACAACGCACTCCATACTAATTCGTGTCTAAGTTAAATGGATTACAATTTTTTCTACTTTGTCCTTGCCTATGAATGTCAATGCAAAGTTCACCTCATAACACTACACACACGAGTACCACTGTACTGTCAGAATACAACTACATACAGATGAACAACATCACAGTCTTTTTAATCAATTTTTTTCAATACAAATTTTAAGATACTTTTTCCTCATTTTCATATACCTGTAGGTACGGGACAAAATATGTATGGTCTCTCAGTGGTTAAGCCGGTGGATCTGCAGTGAACTATCAAGAGGAAACAGTACACACGATGCACTCCATACTAATCCAGGTCTAAGTTAAATGGATTATAAAATTTTCTACCTTGTCCTTGCCTGTGCATTCCAATGCAAAGCTCACCTCACAACACTACACATACTACTTCAATGTACGATTTATACAACCCTTCAAAACAACCAATAAACCTTTATCTGCAACCTCAAAAAACAATAGTAACACTGAAATCTTGGATGGCAGAAGCACCAATACTTCCATCATCCCTCCATAACTTAAAAAGAAGAATATATATATACATATACATATATATATATATATATATATATATATATATATATATATATATAATCAAATGATATCAAATCGGCCATCCCGAGTCCACTGTTGAACAAAGGCCTCTTTCATACCATTCCATGATTCACACGACCGCGCCAACCTCTGCCACGTCACTCCTGCAAACTTCTCGATCTAGTCTCTCCACCTTCTGTCTGATCTCCTTCTTCCACGATTCCTATCTCGCGGCTTCCACTCAGTAACACACTTGCTCCATCGCTCATCAGTCGTTCGCACTAACTTACCTGCCTAATTCCGCTTCCTCTCTTTTACCGCCTCCACAATATCTCTCACTCTAGTCTGCTCTCTCACCTAACTTGCTCTCTTTCGGTCTCTCAGTGTTATTCCCATCATTGATCTCTCCATTCTCCTCTGTGCAGTCCTTAGTTTTGTTTCCATCGCCTTTATTAGTTTCCAAGTCTCACACCCGTAGATTATTGCTGGCAGAATGCATTGACTGTAAACTTTAGGTTTCAAACATAAAGGTAGAGAGCCTCTCAGGATTTTATTATACTTGTAATGCGTCTCTTTATTTCATTATCATGATCTTTCGTCACTTTCACCATCTAGCCTAAATAATTATACTCTTCAACTTCTTCAAGACTCTCATAATCGATTATAATCTCTTTACTTTGAACTTTCGTGTTAAACATTACTTTGGTTTTACTCTTATTCATTTTTAAACCTACTTTGAGACTTTCCTTGTTCAGATCACTCAGCATATCTTGTAAGTCTTCTGCTTTTTCTGAAATAAGAATAAAGTCATCTACAAATCTTAGGTAGTTCAAATATTCGCCATTAATCTTCAAACCTTTCTCTTCCCAACTCAAACTTCTGAAAATCTCTTCCAAACAAGCTGTAAATAATTTGGGTGAAATGGTATCGCCTTGCCGTACTCCTTTCTCGATCTTGATCTTTTCTGTATCTTTATGTAGTCGAATTATAGCGGTACATTTCGCATAAATCTTTTCTAAAGCCCTTACGATCTGTTTGTTTGTACCCTGATTGCGTAACGAGTTTAATACTGGTATTTGTTCTACTGAATCAAAGGCTTTCTCGTAATCTACACTATATATATATATATATATATATATATATATATATATATGTATATATATATATACATACAATGGCGACGCGATATTGTCCACGGGGATTGATACGCGTGTATACCACAGTCCGTAACAACCTATCGAGCCAACTTCCAGGTTTGCTATTCCAGGATCACGCGCTCTTTTAACAAGTTTACTACTACGAAAGCTCCTGGGAAATTCCATTTTGTCACCAGACAATTTCATTCAGGTAAGGTTTGGCGTTCATGCGTGTGTGTGTGTGTGTGTGTGTGTGTGTGTGTGTGTGTGTGTGTGTGTGTGTGTGTGTGTGTGTGTGTGTGTGTTTGTGTGTGTGTCAGAACTAGAGAATGTAGATGCACCGATATGTATATTTTTTGTAGTATGTATATGACCTTGCTTTGTAGTCCTGACCGCCTTTTTTCTTTTTTGTCTGTCCGTGTATTTTTGATTTTGGATGGCTTCTACATACAGTGAGTTTGAAATCGAATTTACATATCAATCAATCATATATATAGAGGTATATCCTCCTATTTGAAATGCATAGCACAACGTCCCTTGTGTGAATATATTTCTTTATTTTTTTCTTGTTTTCGAAATGTTTCGAGTCTTTACTATTTCTATGAATAAAATACAATATACCGACATTGCTCTTTGAT
>NC_134792.1:26723593-26733593 GCF_046742065.1 Oratosquilla oratoria
TTATATACAAATACAAACCCAATTTTATAATAGATGGTCTCTTTCACGATTTGCTGCTGGTCCACCGGTCTATCTCCTCGGCGACGACACAGCCTCTGTGCCTCACCAAACTGGTTTAATCTAGTTTCAGTTACGTTACCTCAGATAAATAAAATCTATTTGTGATGGTTAGACTAAAACCTGACATACTTATTGAAGGATGCTGTAATGCCTGCCATTTATTCTATATTATTTGTTTATTTGTTTGTTATTATTTGTCTGTTTGTTTATTATCATTTGCTTGATTAATATTTATTATTAATTATCTCTCAATTTTATTATTTACTATTTACCTGCTTGTTTATAACTTAATTTTACATATTCATTTATTTATTTCATTATTTTTATATTATTAATTTTTTTTATTTATTTAATTATTTATCATTATTATAATTTTTTTGCATCCGACCTAGTTATGGACCAAAAGGTCTCTTGATGGCATGTTCCTCTATTGCAACCCTTTGTAATCCTTTGAGTTGATCGAGCTCATTCACACTCCATCATTTTACCTTTGTCCTTTGAGAAATCGTTCTTATGGACTGTAGTTCACCAGCCCCTCTATCCTTGTGGGCAATCTCGCATTATTGTTTCACAATTCCTTGAAATGAATAAAATAATACGGCGTCAAGTTGAATAAAAATTGACTTAATATCTTTGCTTCGGGAATATTCATTAAGTTGAATCATATCATTTGATAATAAACAAAACATAACGCTTTAAGTATGTACCTAAAGCAGAGATTAAAAGAAAACAGCTCTATGACAGAAGGAGAGAAGTGTCAATATCGCAAGTTGTTACAGAAAAGGTCAGTCGTTATTTTTCTAATGTAAATGTACAATCACGAGTAAAAGTTTTGATCTACGCAGAGCTTTCGTAATACAAAATTCAAATTCTTAGACAATATTATTTTTATCTATTCAAGAAAATCACCTAACTATAGGCTAAATATATATGACAATATATGACGTTCTCGAAAAATAATAATATTGACGTTGTGAAAACTCAAGCGTGTATTAAAACTTATGCACGTGACTGTACAAGGGTGTCCCATCTTGAGCTGAATGAAATTGTATGACTCTAACCGGATGGAAATAAGTAACGCATGTCATCCTCCCAGTAAGATGCCCTTCAGCAGAAAAAAAAAAAGAAATGTCGCGGTGTTTAATCTGACCCAGATTATTCATTCTTTATTTATATCCAATCAATCCATGAATCAATCAATCACTCAATCCATCAATCAATCGATCGATCAATCAGTCAACCAATCAATCACCTAACTACATCCTAATGAATGAAAGAATGAAAGAATGAAAGAATGAAAGAATGAAAGAATGAAAGAATGAAAGAATGAAAGAATGAAAGAATGAAGGAATGAAGGAATGAAGGAATGAAGGAATGAAGGAATGAAAGAATGAAAGAAAGAATGAAAGAATGAAAGAATGAAAGAATGAAAGAAAGAATGAAAGAATGAAAGAATGAAAGAATGAAAGAATGAAAGAATGAAGGAATGAAGGAATGAAGGAATGAAGGAATGAAGGAATGAAGGAATGAAAGAATGAAAGAATGAAAGAATGAAAGAATGAAAGAATGAAAGAATGAAAGAATGAAAGAATGAAAGAATGAAAGAATGAAAGAATGAAAGAATGAAAGAATGAAAGAATAAATGAATGAAAGAATGAAAGAATGAAAGAATGAAATAATGAAAGAATGAAAAAATGAAGGAATGAAGGAATGAAGGAATGAAGGAATGAAGGAATGAAAGGATGAAAGGATGAAATGGTAAAATAGCGAACGAGTGAAAGAATGGAAGAATGAAATAATGAATGAATTAATCAATCAATCAACGAGTGAATGAATGAATGAGTGAATGAATGAATGAGTGAATGAATGAATGGATGAGTGAATGAATGAACGAATGAATGAATGAATGAATGAATGAATGAATGAATGAGTCAAGTCTTTCTATGAGTCGCACAACTTCACCACACTGCCACTCTACTCCTACAAACTTCTCTATATTGTCTCTCCTCCTATCTCCTCCATAGCTAAACACAAATCAAAGGTTTAATATCACGGCAATGTGGCGCAGTGGTTTCGTGCTCACCGTATACCACAAGAACACAAATTCGAATAAAACGTCAGTTGGTAAATCATATGCGCTTTCGGGATACTGAACACATTGGTTGAAGGCGATTGCTTTGGTCAACGCTACGCGTCTCCTGGTGTATGCTCCTGGGATTTCAACACGGAAACATATCATATCACTGTTCACGTACTGAGCTGATCACAAGAAATTTGATGACTGTGCAGAAACAAGGTCACATGAGGGACAAAGTGGGACGTATTCCAATGCAACATATCTTTGTTTTATTCCCGACTTCATCATCCTCCACCACCACCACCACCACCACCATCACCACCACCACCACCACCACCACCACCACCACCACCACCACCACCACCACCACCACCACCACCACCACCACCACCACCACCACCACCACCACCAGCACTTCCACCATCACCACCACCACCATCACCACCACCACCACCACTACCACCGCCACTACCTCCATGGCTTAAGTGCACTGACAAATACTTTTGCATCCCTTCCATCATTTTAAACGATATCGAGCCGAAGATATGGACTCACAAAAGTGATAAAAGAGGGATACTGTAATTTAAACGTGATTAGAATTTTTATGAGCGTAAAGAGAGATTAACCAGGTTAGGTTTAACTGAGTAAGGTTAGAAACCGGTCAAGCTTCGAGACAAATTAATTGCAAAATTTTTTCATAAGAGTAAACCTCTTGCAACATAAAGGCTGAAGATCAAATAGGTAATCATAGATGTCTATTACATATATTTATATATATATACACACATATATATATATATATATATATATATATACATATACATATATATATATATATACATATATATATATATATATATATATATATATATATACATATATATATATATATATATATATATATATATATATATGCACACACAATGAACGATATCATTGGCTGTATTAATGGTCTATAAATTTGTTTATATGTGAAAGGAAGAGCAGGAGAAGGAGGAGGAGAAGAGCAGTAGAGGAGGAGGAGTTGGTTATGGAGGAGCACGAAGATGAAGATGAGGGGTAGGCCATGGAGGAGGAGGGGGAGGAGGGAGAGGAGGAGGAGAAGGAGGAGGAGGAGGAGGAGGAAGAAGAGGAGATGGAATGGTAAGAGCGAGGGGACGAGGGAAGGGAAGTGAAAAGAAGAGAAGAAATATATGTATAATTTTTTTTTCTCGAAATTTACAAAGAATAATAAGTTCAGTTGATTAATCTGTGGCGTTCGGAGGAACATTCTTATGCAAAGATTTATTTATTTTTATTATTTTTGTTTTGTACATTTTGTATTACATATTTTTGTATTATGTTTTATATATGTTAACCTGAAAGCTAGATTATATCCTCAAATGTATTGACACAGACGCAGTGTTTCATCTGTTGTACTGTTAAGATATCCGTTGTCTAATTTTCATTTTTAGATTAATCCTTTCGGCACCGCGATGTGGTTTTCTGGTTTTATTTAAGCCACTATCCTCAGTGGAATGACTCAAAGTCCTTTTTTGACTCAAAGTTCTTTTCCCCACTACCCCAAAGACCAAACGCCAAAGGTAAAGGTCCTTTTAGTATGTGTATATAAGTATGTGTGTGTGTGTGTGTGTGTGTGTGTGTGTGTGTGTGTGTGTGTGTGTGTGTATGTATGTATGTATGTATGTATGTGTGTGTGTGTGTGTGTATATGTATGTATGTATGTATGTATGTATGTATGTATGTGTGTGTGTATGCATGTATGTACGAGCTCGTATGTATGTATGTATGTATGTATGTATGTATGTATGTATGTATGCATGTATGTATGTATGTATGTATGTATGTATGTATGTATGTATGTATGTATTCTACATTCGACAAACACCAGGCGTTTTTATTCATCCCACGAGGAGTCATCGTATTGGGAGAGACTAAATCTCACTTCCTCCTAATCCGTAACCACGAACCGCAACGGTATGTGTTATGGTAAAAAATCCAAATTGAACTTAATCTTCCTTCACCTGCACAGGTGACTACCGTAACCACAGTTGGCCACATACCCGTGACATCATAACGTTTCTTGTAATCCTCAATCAACCATGCATAACCTTCCTCTAGTGTCAATCACAGCTACGCCCATTGATTAAGCAATTCTGTGGAACAGTAAAACCAATGTTATCCATTCAACTGTATCGTCTTTCATTATTCTAAAACCAACGTGATAGAATTTATTTTGTAATATTTTGTTAATATCCAACAAAATTCGACATAAAGACTTGGGAAGGAGTGGTGTTGCTAAAAGCTTGATTAATCTTAATCATCAAATGCCTTAGACAAGCACACCCACACAAGGCTGACTCATTGTCCTATATAAAGAGGTATAGGCCTCACCCAGAGACAATAAAGGCAACCAGGAAAAAGGAGATGGATATGAAAGACATTCAACAACACAGATGCATGTACGCAACATATATACACACATACAGCACACACTTGCGTGCACGCAAGAGAGAGAGAGAGAGAGAGAGAGAGAGAGAGAGAGAGAGAGAGAGAGAGAGAGAGAGAGAGAGAGAGAGAGAGAGAGGGAGAGAGGGAGAGTAAGAGAGAGATTTTGTGTTTGTTTGTGTCTGTGTGTATATATCAAAACAACAATCTGGTATTGTTATAATTCGTCATGTTTTCTAGTTTATTCAAATTAATTCTTTTAGAGGACATTTAAGAAAATATTTGAAATCTTTAAATTATTTCGAGGTTTCTTCTCCAAAGAGACATCATTTATATAATCCAATTCTGTAGCAACATATTTGTACAAATGTAAAGATGATTGATATCCTACGAAGCCTTACTAAATTCAAGCTAATCTTTCGCAATCCTGTCGAGGGCTTGAAGAAGTTGAATAATCTAATTTCAAAGGTGAATGTTGGGATGAGAGATTTCAAACTTGACAAATCAATTGGAGACTTAATCCGAGATATTTCTATGCTATTGCGAAGACCCACAAAGATGTAAAATCTACTTAGGCCAATTACCTTCCAAATCCAACTTCCTGCTTCTCGTGATGTGAAAAGGTTTCACTATATAACTTTTCCATATATTCCGAACAGATACTCCCTACGATTCACAGAGGAATTCATCAATATTGTGGGAGTGGAGGTTCCCAGAGGTTTCGTTGCTTCTGTAGACGTTGGGAGTTTATTCCAGAACGTTCCTGTGTATAGAGCAGCTGACATTATGCTCGGTTATCTTCCTCAGCATCGTGATCTTCCTCCGTTTTCTATGTCATGGAACAGAGTGAAAGAAATTCTTAGAACCTGTACCAAAGAGATCCTTTTTAGTAGCCCAGAAAGAAGATTAATTGTACAGTAAATGGGTACAACAATGGGATCACCTCTCGACATCTTCTTTTTTTAAGATACTTATGATCCCCTCTGTTGAGGAATTAGTTTTCTAAGACGGTGAAAAGGAACGAGCATATTGTAGCTATATACAGATCTTTGTGTTTATTACAAAGGACTCCTCGAGGAACTATGATTAAGTCTAGAGATCTTTAGTTTAAGATTCACGGTAAAAAATGAGTAATAGTAAACATTCTTTCTTAGGAGCTTTTTTGTAGATTCCACATCAAACGCCCTTGTTACAAGTGTTCACCAAGACATTCTCCACAATGACAAATGCGTGAAGAGTGTTCTGATAATCACAAGAAAGGCATGATAGGACTACACCAGAGGAGCAGTTAAGGTGTGTTCATAGTGACAAGCTCTAGATCAGTGTTTCCCAACCTTTTTTGGCTGCGACCCTAAATCCACTCTTAGCCTGGAGCCGCGACCCTAATTGTAATAATAAATTCAACCATTTCATGTTATATTTCTACGTACTTGCATAATGTTTATAAACTTTCGTTTTTATAGTTCAGTTTATATTTTTTAGCACAATGAATTTAAATACATTTGAAACTTGAACAAAAAATAAATAAAAAAAGACCCATTGGCGACCCTCAAAAACACCCTCGCGACCCTGGGGTTGGGAACCACTGCTCTAGATGATGAAATTCATCATGTTTATCCGGGTCACATAAAAAACTCTCACCCCAGAACGCCCACATGAAGAATCGTCACCCCATGAGACCCCACCTGAAGAATTGTCACCCCAGTATGCCGAATATCAACAGTAGAATAAAGATTAGGTTAGGTTAGGTTGAATGATGATTATGCTCATTGTCATCAAAATGTACAACCGAAGAATCGTAAACCCAGGATGGCTCACATGAAGAATTGCCACCCTAGGATGGCCCACAAGAAGAATTGTCACCCTGTCGAAGTCTGGTGTGACGATTCTTCTGCAGCTGTTCAAGAAGAAACTTTGATGTTGGGTAAACTCAGATCAAACCAAAAGCATTCTGTATCTAATTTCATTACCTATTTCTACCATAATAATTTAATGAATTACTAATTTCTACCCCGATACTTCTCTTGTCATTAAGAAAGACGAAAAGGTGGTTAAATATATTATCGAAAGAAATTGTCGAAATTCTTGTAAAGATAATAAAATTGATATAACTGTTTACAAAAGAAACCCCAGGACTTGTACCATCATCATAAAGAACGTTGTATTCAGTCGCGTTATGTCTAAGACAAGGTTAATGTATAAATATATATATATTTTCGAGGACCGCGCGCCTCGCAATAATTCTGACATTAGTCATGTTAAATGCAACCACAATAGACGCCTAACTAGGCATCAACAAGGCGAAGCAATCAAGCAACTCTACAATCAACTTCATAATCTAGAGATTGACTGGGAAACCTTAGTCCAAACAACATTACTGCCTTGGGGTTTCATCTCTTGGAAACCATCTATATATAAAGATATGGTTCTACCAATATTCAGTCTTATATGATTTCCAGCATTTTTATT
This sequence comes from Oratosquilla oratoria, assembly GCF_046742065.1. Taxonomy (NCBI): domain Eukaryota; kingdom Metazoa; phylum Arthropoda; class Malacostraca; order Stomatopoda; family Squillidae; genus Oratosquilla; species Oratosquilla oratoria. The sequence goes on from NC_134792.1 coordinate 26,730,648, forward strand.
TCATTTCACCATTTAGACAATTTCGAATCTATATCATCTAATTCATCAACCCCACTTCCACGTCGAGGGAAATGAGAAACCCCTGGTAAAACAAAGCCCTGTCAATTGCGTGTTTTTTTTTTTTTTTTTTTTTTTTAACCGACGTTAGGTCGCCACCCAGCCTAGCCAGGGCTATTGGGAACCAACGCAACAAGCTTGAAGTGGATCCAGGGAATCGAACTCACGACCATCTGCTCATTAGTTTAAGACGGTATCCACTGAGCTGCCATACTATCTACGCAAAAGATATCCATCTCTGTATGTTTTCTAGTGGTTCCTTATTTAGTACTTCACTGTAAGACTTGAATAGGGTATTAACTTCTTCATTTATTTCCGTATATGATCAAGACATTTCAGTTTAGGAATAAGAGAGGGTGTGGCAGACTCGACCTGTCGTCTCCGTCAGTTATCAGTTCCTGATATTGATGTTTGTATTTCCTTCCAATTCGTTGCTTTTAGTATAATCAATATTTTCTTTTATTTAGAATTTAACATTTGCAAAAAAAAAAAAAAATGCTATTAGTTATCACAAGGTTGTATTCGTGATGTTCAACATTTGCAAAAAAAAATTGCTATTAGTTATCACAGAGTTGTATTCGTGATGTTGAACTTGGTAATAAAGTGTTGAAATATATAGATAAAAAGCTTGTCTTCCAATTTAACTTAAAAAAAATTCCTTGCCATCACAGAGTTATATATATTCGTGATGATCATTTTGGTGACAAGTCGAAATATATAGGTAATTATGAAGATCTTGTCTTTACACAGCCACAAGAAGGGGTAGAAAAAGAGAAAGATGTAAAATATGAGGTAGAAGTTACACAACGACCAGAATGTCGGAGTCTTCCATTCTACTTGTATCCAAAAATCTCGTTTCTCTTCTTCGACAGAACTGGAAGGGATTTGGTTGCATTTTCCAGCACCTTTCACCCGTTTGATCCCAAAAGCGCTCATTAACTATGAAATCATCTGTCCTTTACAGAAACCATTGGACCTGGGGATGAAAATGTAGATGGGGTTGTTCGCGTGTTGATCCAGAAGCCAGCTAAATAATAAGCGAGACAGCCGGAAGGAAAGGGAAGGAAAGAGGACGAACGAGAAGCTCGAATCTCGCAGAACACAGATGACACCACAGGAGAGAAATTGGGTCACAGGAAGACGACATTGCTTTTATATGAAATGTTTTTAGAATGAAATACCGGGGGAGTTGCATTGTAACATTTCCAAAGTATTACAAATATAAGTTCCCGGGTCGAAAAACAATAAGTTCTGGATGATTCCGGGAGAAAGATATCAGAAACGGTGTCAGAAACGAAAATTGATGAAAAATATTTGACGAAAAGAGTGATAGATGCAACTGGTGCACAGAATGACAAAAGAGGAGATACTTAAAAAGAGCTTGCTAACGGATATAAGAGGCAAAGAAAATAAACATAATGTGAACATGAGGTAATAATAACTATGTTAGCTTCATAAGATTGACAGAAAGATATCAGAAACGGTGTCAGAAACGAAAATTGATGAAAAATATTTGACGAAAAGAGTGATAGATGCAACTGGTATGCAGAATGATAAAAGAGGAGATACTTACAAAACTCTTGCTAACGGACATACGAGGCAAAGAAAATAAACATGATGTGAACACGAGGTAATAATTACTATATTAGCTTCATAACACTGACAAATCAAAATAATAACTAAAAATGAAAAAATTTCATGGCATAAAAACAACAGTACAATTCTCATGAAAACTCATTGTATGAAAGTCATAAATTATTTGAAAAAAATACATATGCAAATATTGTGTAGCTCAGAGTCAAAGCTGATAAATAATCTACTCGTTTTGATTAGTTTTAACAAAGAACAGAATCATAATAACTACTAGAATAACAATTTTGACAAAATGTACACAATAGCAAGCAAAAAAAATAAGGCAGTACTTTAAAATATTATAATTTAAGTAATTATGAGGATTACAAATCGAACGTCTAACTAAAGTAGTGATGAAGAATCAAATGAAAGCAAAGATATATAAGTGACATGTTTTAAGTAAAGATTCTCTCTCTCTCTCTCTATCTCTCTTTCTCGTATTCTCTTCCTTTGTGTCAAAATACGTTTATGCTTGTGTGATTCAAATCCAATGCTCATAGAGTGGCCTTATAAGAGCATTTTACTTTTTGTAGGTTATATCCGTTTTCGTAAATCACTCAAATATGTAGATTAAGGAAAAATACTCTTCATTGAATTTTGACACTGAAACAAATCAGTGAACAACAGAATGAATGGCAATCAACGAAAACATGAGAACAATAGGAAAGTTTCGGCTAGACTACACGATTTATATGTACACATATATACAGTATGTATATATATATATATATATATATATATACACACATATATATATATATATATATATATATATATATCACGTGAAAACCACTGTTGGTGATTACATTCTTCATCTGTAATATATATATACATATATTACACACTCACGTATAAATTGGCAGGATATTCTCTTTCAAGTATATTTCATTAAATGAAATGGCAAGATTGTTATGACAAAGCTTTTTGTCGATCTTCTCTCTCTTTCGTAAGGCGACTTTGCCTTCCATAGGCAGGAGTCCGAGTAATTGGCCGTATGCCATGAGATAGAAATAGGCATAGTCGAGAGCCAAAACGCATTTTCGCACCTCCTGGTGCTTCTTCAGTGGGAATTGAAGTAATGGAGATTCCATGAAGATAACTTTTATACCCGGAAGGTGGATTGTGATTGGCTGGTTAGGTACGGTCTGTTCTCACATTGGCCGAGAGGTGCGTGACGTCATCAGTTTGCGCCCCAGCACCGTAATGGGCGGACCTTCTAACGCTGAGTAACGCTTGCAGGTCATGGGCTTGTATATT
>NC_134792.1:26741093-26748593 GCF_046742065.1 Oratosquilla oratoria
CACCCTCTGCAAGAAGTTTATTCCATTCATTAACTTCATGGCTGGCAAAGTTACTTCTCCCCAATTCAGAATTAAATCTATTTCCTGACAGTTTGAGACCATTATTTCATGTCAGACTCTCATTCAGTGTGAACATTTTCCTTACTTTTGATGTCACTCCCTTTTAGAATCTTAAAGACCTATCAAGTCACCTCTGAGTCTACGGTTTTTTAGGGAAAATAGATTCATATGTTTTAGCCGATTTTTATATGATTTATTTTTTATATATGGAATCAGTTTTGTGGCTCGCCGTTGTACTTTTTCCAGTCTGTCAATGTCTTTATAGAGATTAGGTAACCATACGGAAACAGCATATTCCAAATGTGGATGAACTAACGATTTATAAAGCTTGTTAATGAGAGATGGACTTTTGAAGTCCAAAGATCACGCAATCAGTTCTAGAATCTTATTTGCTTTCTCAGAGGCTGAAATACACTGGTTAGATGATTTGAGATCGTTACTGATAATTACGCCGAGATCCTTTCCACTATCCCCTTTTGTTAACGATTTTTCAAATAACTTGCAATAGTACTTTCTGTTATCCGCATAACCTTGTGTTTACTTATGTTAAATTTCATTAGCCACTTTTCAGACCATTGCTGTAATTTATCTAAATCTTCTTGAATATCTAATTGGTTTAAGTGATCATTTGCCATTGCGCACAATTTTGTATCATCAGCAAATTTGGAGACAATAGAATTTAGTCCGTGGTCTATATCATTTATACATACTCTGAATAGAAGTGGCCCAAGAACGGAACACTGAGGAATCGTAAAAAAAAATTCATCTAGGTGGTTTGCCATTTAAAACAACTCTCTGTTTTCGATCATTCAATCAATTCCTAATCCAACTTAATAGGCTACCTCTTACTCCGTGTGAAGCTAATTTAGTAAGTAGCCTTTCATGGGGGACGGTATCAAAAACTTTTGCAAAGTCTAGATATATTAAATCTATATTGTTTCTTATGTCATATTCGAGATAGCTGTGTTGTAGAATTCGATTAAGTTAGTCACGCAAGAACGTTTTCGTCTGAATCTATACTGGCTATCATTTATCAAATAGTTACTTTCTAAATGATGTTCGATAGTATCTCCGATGATAGTTTCCATAATTTTCCTACGATTAAAGTCAAGCTTATAGGCCTGTAGTTATTTGTTTTTCTTTTTGTCACTTTTTTTGAATATGGGAGTAACGTTAGCTAGCTTCCATTCTCTTGGGATATCTCCGGATATGATGGATTTCTTGAAAATAATTTCTAATGGAACAAAAATCTCATTTTTCATTTCCTGATCCTTGGATGCCAACCGTCAGGCCCTGGTGTTTTATTAACTTTGAGTTTTTCTATATAATTTTTTTTTTTATATTTACCGTAGTAAGCTTATCCTAGACTTTTCACAGGTTTCAGTTTGGAGTTTATTTTGAGCTGTTTCGTTTACAAATACTGAGCTAAAACAGTTGTTTAAATTATCACACATTCCTTCATTTGAATATTCAAGTTGACCGTCAGCAGATAATAGTAGGCCAATGTGATTCCTAATAACCTTTTTATCTCTAATTCTTTGGAATTATCTTTGGATTTATCAGCGATATTAATTTCATATTGTCGTTTTTTTTTATTGTCTTTTTAAAATCTATCTGTATCCCGCCCACTGCCCTGGGCCAGAAGCAATGTAGCAGGACACACCACATCCACAAGGCAACTTCTTTTAATTGGAGACAGCCGTCTCTGTCCCCTCATGCATAAAAAGGAAAGACAGGGAGAAATCCTTTCGGGCTGCGTCAAAACATAATTCACACATAACCACTCCCAATACCCACCCCCATCCCCCACGCCCTTCCTTACTTGTCTCACAGTATCATCCATACGCAGCCATTCTCCACTCATCCCTATCTCCTGCCTTCTCTTCTCCTTGCTCAACAGACATTCCCCTCTTGCTCAACGTTCTTTTTATCCTTTCCATTCATTTAATCCTCGGTCGTCCCTTCAGGTTCACTCCCCACACCTCTGGCTTCCACACCTATTTTACTTATCTATCTTCACTCATTCTTTACATATGTCTAAACCATCCCTATTCTTTCATCAACCCTATTTGACATCTCCTTTTCCATCCCACCTCTTCTCCTCATCTCCTCGTTTCCCCCTTTATCTAACCTAGTAGCCCCTATCACAAATCTCAGATATTTCATCTCAAACACATTCAAACTTTTCCTCTCTGCCTCTCTCAAAGTCCAAGTCTCTACCCCCATACAGTGTTGTAGGCACAATCATCCTTTCATATAAACTCTTGAACAAAGTCGCTGAATGAAAAAAAAAGAGAGAAAAGTTGTCGTAGTGTAGTTGATGGTGTTCAACTTTTCAACCACGGGAGTGATTATCTGGCTTAACAAATTCGCTTGGCGGCATGTAACGTAAATAAAGATAATTGCAGTAGTGTAAAGGTTAGTAATTTAATACTGTAAATAAATAAAATTGTACTATTTTCGTTCCACGCCTGATATTAGATCCTTTCTACATTACGTACATGTATACATACATAAGTACATACACACATACATACAGTACATACATACATACATACATACATATATACATACATACATACATACATACATACATACATACATACATACATATATACATACATACATACGTACATACATATATACATACATACGTACATATATGCATACATACATACTTACATACATACATACATAGATGTATACATACGTACATGCATACATGAATAATGCATACATACATATATACATACATACATACATACATAGATGCATACATACGTACATGCATACATGAATACATGCATACATACATATATAAGTGCATACATACATACATACATACATACATACGTACATACATACATATATACATACATACAAAGTTGACCATTTTCTTATTGACTTTTCTCTATTTCCATCAATGTCGATGTAACCTCATCATGGAGATTATATCTAATCTTTCTGACTATGCACATCTTCGGTAATTGTAAAACAAGATAAAAAGTTTTAGAGAACCTAAGAAATTAAATCATTACGTACTGAATAATATAACTTAATATGTTTTTTTTTCTTTTAGATAAGAGTAGGGTAAGGATAAAATACACAAATACATTGCCATAAATTAATTTGTTAAAATTATGGTAAAGTGACTGATCATTGTGTTATGAAGATGAACATTACCTCCCCGTCAATAATGGCAACTGTATTTGTGAATTAATTTGTCTATTTTTTACTTATTCGTTCATCCTTAATCTGTTTAACTGATTGATTGATTGAATGACTGATTGATCTATTCATACTTATTTAATTCATTTATCTATTTATCTATTTATTTTGATTTGATTTATTTATTCATATGTTTATTTATCTAATCTATTTATCTATTCAAATATTGATATGTTTATCTATTTATCTACCTATCTATTTATCCATTTATCCACTCATCCATTTATATATCAATTTATCTACTTATGTATTTATTTATCTATCTATTCATCTATTCATTTATTTATCTCTTTATCTATCTATTTATTATTTATTATATCTATTTATCTATCTATTATATTTATTATATCTATATGTTATATCTATCTATTTATAATTTATTATTTATCTATCTATTTATTATTCAATTATCATTTTTGTAATGATTTTTGTCTCAAGGATGCTACAACTGTAATAACTAATCGTGTTTCACGAGTTCTTCTGTGTTTGTGTAGATCAGTGATAAACGATCTATTAGGTATAGACGATCTTGAGAACTAATATCAGTAAACAAATAAAGATCTGATCATGTCCTGTAATTTGATTTGCTTAAGATAAGGACATCTTTTCTGATGAGTATCATACGAGAAGCCTACATCAGCCTGCGCGTAGCTGTCTTCGAATCGGAGAATAGTGTGGGACTTGTGTCAGCTGTAGCCACGTCGGTTTACATTAGTTTTTTGTACAAGCAGATGTCTCTTACGTAATTACGTTATAATCCTGTGTATTGTAATCTTTGATGAAACATAGGCGTAGACGCACCGTGATAACTGAGTGCATTTGTTGTCATACCAACGTAGTTCCTGTTATCAAGGTTTCAATTTCCGTGAGTTAAAAATGTATTCATGAAAAGGAACAGTATATCAAGCACTTTAAAAAATGACACTGTAATATAAAGTTTTTATTTCATTTTACAGTTGCTGAAGATGTGCAAAGTTGGACGAGACGTACTAAATAAACATGTAAATTAGGATGATTGTGTATAAACTCCAACCAAATAATAAACAATGAGGAAAATATAAAAAAAAGAAATCAGTATATCAGTAAATCATGCATAAATATACAGTATGTGTGCATGTGTACGTGTGTGTGTGTGTGTGTGTGTGTGTGTGTGTGTGTGTGTGTGTGTGTGTGTGTGTGTGTGTGTGTGTGTGTGTGTGTGTGTGTGTGTGTGTGTGCGTGTGTGATTCACTATGGTCTTGGATCACGTATTGGACTCGTGATCGACAGTTATTAACCTTCTGGATGAGAACTCAGATCTCGTATGACCGATCTATGGGTAATACTGTGACCTTACACGCATATACATACCCAATTCCCCACCCACGAGAGTTGGAGTAACAGCCCATAGGTCAGCGATACTGAAATTATTTCAGCCCTGGGCGGGATTCGAACCCGGACCACCGTAGTGACGGTCAGGAACTCTACCAACTGAACTATCGAGTCGTGTGTGTGTGTGTGTGTGTGTGTGTGTGTGTGTGTGTGTGTGTGTGTGTGTGTGTGTGTGTGTGTGTGTGTGTGTGTGTGTGTGTGTGTGTGTGTGTGTGTGTGTGTGTGTGTGTGTGTGTGTGTGTGTGTGTGTGTGTGTGTGTGTGTGTGTGTGTGTGTGTGTGTGTGTGTGTGTGTGTGAGTCCGCGCTCGTTGTGTATGTGTTCGCGTCTATGTGATACCTATGACAATTTCTTTCTTTTGCTTGGATCTGGAATGCAATTAATAAGTGACTTGACATAGTAATCTTATCGTAATCCCTTCGCAATGCTGAAGGAGAAAAAATATAAAAAAGGACAGATCCCTGCTTCCCGTTTTCAAAACAATACCCTTCCTAATCCCGTGAATATTAGATGAAAGGGAGCTCCACAAATCTTTCGATTTTATGACCATCGCTCCCACGTGATCCCATCGAGGCCCTCATGAAGTCACACTAAAAGTCTCTAAATTTGCTCTAATTTGACGGCAGTCTGGAAAATAATGAGGAACCTGGAATGGTAAGATGAAAAGACGCCATTAACGTGTCTTCGTCGACGTCGAGGTCACCAAGACACATGACTACTATTGGACCCTTGAGGACCGAAAGGGACACTTGCCCGAAGCACCGAAAGAGGAAGAGTGAAGAACAGAGCTAATATTTTCCCCTTTCTGACAGCCTCACTACAAGATCGTTATCAGTTCTTGTTATTGTTATCTTGTAAGGTCGTGATCTTATAAATGTAGTTTTCATATCATCTTGTTATACTGTTTTTATCTCTCCTTATAATGCCCTCTCTAGCAGCTTCACTACAAGATCGTTATCAGTTCTTGTTATTGTTATCTTGTAAGGTCGTGATCTTATAAATGTAGTTTTCATATCATCTTGTTATACTGTTTTTATCTCTCCTTATAATGCCCTCTCTGACAGCTTCACTACAAGATCGTTATCAGTTCTTGTTATTGTTATCTTGTAAGGTCGTGATCTTATAAATGTATTTTTCATATCATCTTGTTATACTGTTTTTATCTCTCCTTATAATATTGTGAAGAACAGGTCTAATCTTTTTCGTTATCAGTTCTTGTTATTGTTATCTTGTAAGGTCGTGATCTTATAAATGTAGTTTTCATATCATCTTGTTATACTGTTTTTATCTCTCCTTATAATGTTGTCATAAACTCTTGTTGATTTTGGTATCAGTCAACTATCTTCTCTTCCTACTCTTCTATATCATCTCGCTATTATTGGTTCCTCTTAGCAATTGATTATATTACAATATCGTCTTTCTTATATACATTTTCTATCTGATGTCGATTGATTTGAATCAGATGAGACAGCCTATCACGTCTTGTACAAATCTAGCTATAAAATCTTACCTAGATACCTCCATTTATAACTAGTATTTCACTTAGAACAATCATATAGTGTTACCAAGTTGAATTACGTCATTGTGATGAGATAGATTTTAAGAGTACCAACCCTTACTGGATAGACAGGAGATTCCGCAGTGTGCTATCAAGGATAAATGCGAACACAATATCATTACAAAACCTTAATCACAATAGAAAAGATTAATTATAGGAATAAACAACAGTCTGTAGATAATAATACAGCACAAAAAATGCAATAGTATTTCTTTAGACGATGTACTAGCTACAAGCGTTGGCAACTGCACGTATATGTATATATATATATATATCTATATATATATATATATATATATATATATATATATATATATATACAGTATATATATATGTACATATATATACATATATATATATATAAATATATATATATATATATACATATATATAAAATATATATATTACTACAAAGTAATGTAACACATTCATAAAATTCAACAAAGATCCACTGTGTTGGATATCGTCTACTTCAACTCTTCTTATCCAACACAGTGGGTCTTTGTTGAATATATATATATATATATATATATATATATAATATATATATGTAATATATATATACATATATATTCATATATATATATATATATATATACATATATTATATATATATATATATATATATATATATATATATATATATATATATATATATATATATGTATATATGTTCATATGGTTTTTGCAGAGATTATATTTTTGGTATACACATTGATACGTGCATTCATAAGTGTATATGTGTGAACTCCATACCTAAATATATTCATCAAATTTACTTTCCTATTTGACAGTAAATTTCGTGTCATTTCTCTCTCCATTTGACATCTTGAATCTTAGTAGTTTATTTTAATGTATATATATATGTTTCTCCAGGATAATTTTAAAGTTATCTTTACATCATGACACTTCTTCCAGTTCCACTACATTCGCAGTTGACCTCAAGACTTCATTTCCTTCATGTTCTTTCATATGTCTCCCTGAAGTAATTCATTTGTCTTGGATTTTGTCTTGGTTTCTGGGTATCTATTCCATTTTCTCATTTTTCATTTGTATAGTTCAAAGATGGGATCGGGCAAGAGACATGGAAGGCCGTCTTGACATATGTGTGGTGCTTCTTCTTAGACATTTGCTATCAGTATTCTTTACTTTTTCCTTGGAAAAATTTCTCGACTAACCGTGGTCCTACTTACTTTAATATTTGGTATTAAGGATCTTCACATTTTCTTTATAAAGAATTCCGAACTATTTCTTAGGCCATTTTTACTTTAAAACGTAATACCG
>NC_134792.1:26771093-26781093 GCF_046742065.1 Oratosquilla oratoria
CAGCGTTACTGGCCAGACTGTTGACCAAATAAATGCCATCACAGCATCCTACCAGAACACGTTTTGCAGATCTTATCGTCAAGACAGGAAACAAATCAAAGAGATGATTTTTGAAAATTGTAAGCCAGTGGGCGAACATGATAAATTAAGATTAGTCATATTCTACAACACCCTTCGTTCTAGTGCCTTGGTAAGGAAGAACAGGCTGTCCGACAACTGTGGGATGTTGTCAAAAAAAAAAAAAAAAAAAAAAAAAAAAAATTATAAATACTATTGTACCACTGGGGACTGCGCGCCCCCTAATTCTACATACATTGGTCATACGACCTGTCACTTCAGCAGACGATTGTCTCTGCATTTGCAACAAGGAGCAATCAAAAAGAATCATTTACAATACCACCAGGCTGATATGGATAGGCTATCGTCAACAACATTAGGACAGTTACACATTGTAATAGTATTAAGGATTTAGAAATGTTGGAAGTTTCTTATATAAGGGAATGAGTCCCAATACTTAATATACAATATGACAACAGCCATACCATTGCACAACTCACCCACTAGGCATCGTAGCAGAGGTACCGACCTCCACCTTCTCCCCCTCCCCCTCCCTCTCCTTCTCCTCCTCCCTCTCAGTGTCAGACCCCAGCTTTGAGACACTTCCTGAGATCCAGGTGTTTTCGTTCCCTTACTATTAATATTTAAATCTATGTTTCTTGCACAAAATGATCAATTGTGCATAATGTAATTGTGTAAGACCATTACTTATTTATATTGTTCTGAAAATGACTCCTTGTCGTCGAAACGTTAATTAAAAATGGAAGACTTTGGACAACATGTCTTTGACCATCCTCCAGAAACAATATCTACTGTCAGAAAACTTGAGAACATTAGTAAGAAGATAATAATTGTCAGAATGCTGTTGTGTTCAACTTAATTTGAATTAGTGAGAACCTGCACTAATATATATATACGGTATATATATATATATCTATATATATATATATATATATATACTGTATATATACATATATATATATGTTATATATATATATATATATATATATATATATATATATATGTATATATATATATATATATATGTATATATATATATATATATATATATATATATATATATATATATATATATATATATGTATATACACGTATATATTTAAATATAAACACTTTCCCCTCATAAATCATTCATGCATCCTCCGTTCTCTCTTTCCATCCTCTTTCTCTCTCCATTCTTATCTGCGCCATCTCTCTCATTAATTTCTGTACCACTTTTCACTGTGCCCCTAGTCTTGTCTTCCTCCTCCTCCCCCACACCTCACCTTCAAGCCTTGTCAGGATAGTAATTAAGCAGATTTGCATAATTTGTTTCATAATATAATTTTTCACCTAAATGATTTCAGAGATTATGGTAAATACTCTTGTCTTTTTTATCTTATTTTTCCTTAATATGCCGTTAATGAAGAAAATGTTGTGAAGACCTCCGAGTTTTATTATTTTAGCAAAGAGTTCGGCCCTTGGAATTAGGACTTTTTTTTTTTTCTTTCTTCTTCTTCTTCTTCTTCTTCTTAAAAGAATATCGGGAGTTTTATATTTACTCTTAGCCTGGCGCAGACATCTCATCCATTTTATTCTTATATTTTTTGTGCTACACAGAAATTCTATTCTTAGTTGGGGGAAATATCCTTTATCCAGAAAGTTGATTATCTGTTTGCTTTCTCATAAGGCTCGTATTGTGTTCATTCATTTTCGATAAACAAAATTTATTCTTTCAAATGGTGATAGGGAAAAAACTAAAGATATGGACATGTTTAGTAAGCGCATATTTACAATGAACTTTACCTGTAGGTACTACAGATTATGGTGTATTATTGGAAAGCAGTACTGGATGTAATTCTTTAGATTGTAAACGGCTCATTTACATTGTGACCTAACTCCTTAGAAGTGTAGTACTTATGAGTGAAAGCAGGTCTACACTCATACACTAATGCTTCTACTGCTTCTACACACTATGTATCTACACTGACGTTAACTAAGCGAACCACTCAGTCTAAACCTGGTCATTCTTTTCACTTTATTCTGATTTTCATTAATGTATTCCATTCACCTCTTTGCCGTAAACGGAAGAACGTGGGTTTGATCTTTTTTTCCTTATACTGGGTTCGAGTCCCGCACTTCTTTCCGATTCCCAGCAGTCACTGTTACGTGCCCCAAAAGTCCCAGAAGCGCATAATAAGGCAAAGGTGACGGCTTCGGCCGTGGCTACTCAGCGACTCCTGGCGTTGGCTCCTCACCTTGGCATTCCCTAAGCAAAGAAAGGTTTATATCATATCCTAATACTGCCTTCCATAACGAGGGATACTTTTTATCTTATTCTAGTTGCCGTCAGATGATTTTAATCATGTCACATTCGTTGATAACGATATGACACATACATCCTTTGATATTACGTACGTGTAGATACATTTAAGTACCAAACGAGGGGGAAGATTGTGATCTACAACACTGCAAGATACAACCTTTATAGATAAGTAATAGACTTCTGGATCCGGGTTGTAGGGGGTTAATGTCCTCATGACGTCACTGGTGGGAAAAAGTCCGGGGGTGTGGGATGATGGGGGTGGACTCACATCCCGAGGATTAGCCACGACTCAGTGATATCATCAACCGGAATGCTGTAAGTCTTTCTCGGGTTTAAGATGAGCATTGGCCTTTAGACAAATTTGTGACTTGGGCTGGAACATTTCTGCTTCCTTGCTTTCACTCTCACTTTCTTGCTCTCATTTTTATTCTCAGTCTTACTCTTACTCTCAGCTCTCATTTTTTTTCTCTTGAATATTTGTTGTCGCCCTTCCTTTTATATTCTCATTCTGTTTCTCCATTTCCCTCTCTCTCTCGTAATCATTCTAATTCTCATTCTCATTCTCATTTTCAGACTCATTCTCAGACTCATTCGCATCCTCATTCTATTCCTCCCTCTCCCTCTCTCTCTCGTAATCATTATAATCTTTATTCTCGTTCTCATTCCCATTCTCAGACTCATTCTCAGACTCATTCTCATTCTCATTTTCAGACTCATTCTCAGACTCATTCGCATCCTCATTTTATTCCTCCCTTTCCCTCTCTCTCTCTCGTAATCATTATAATCTTTATTCTCATTCTCATTCCCATTCTCAGACTCATTCTCAGACTCATTCGTATTCTCATTCTATTCCTCCCTCTCCCTCTCTCTCTCGTAAGCATTCTCATTCTCATTCTCATTCCCATTATCAGACTCATTCGTATTCTCATTCTATTTCTTCCTCTCGTAAGCATTCTCATTCTCATTCTCATTCTCAGACTCATTCGCATTCCCATTCTCACTTTCATTCTCATCTTTACTATCATTCTCACTCTCATTCTTACTCTTTTTTTTCCTATTACCCTTGAACCTTTGTTGTCGCCCTTTCTCAAGGATCCAGCTATCCCACTCACTTGAGACTTGTTCATTTGTTTCAATATCTTCACACCTTGTACTCTTTTATTCCACAGTGTATTTGCATAATTTATAATTTCTAGTTCTTGGTTATAGCTCCTTTCACACAGAAATGTTTCTTTTTAAGTCTTTTCTTGAATTCTCCAATTTCTGGAAGGTCGTTTACGTTAGCTGAGAGAATGTTAAATAGACTTTTGAGAAAGTTTTGCACGAATATATAACTATTTTCTTCTTTTATTTTTTATTTTTCATTTCTGTTCCATATATATTTCAATAATTCATGCCACAGCGTGAAAAACATACATGCATATATACATATAGATAATACATACATACATACATACACACACACACACACACACACACACACACACACACACACACACACACACACACACACACACACACACACACATATATATATATATATATATATATATACACATACATAGATACATACATACATACATGCATACATACCTACATACACAAACATACATACATGCATACATACATACACAAATATACATACTGTACCTAAATATATACATCCACACATACACGCTAATACACATATAAATACATACACACATGCACACACACATACATGAATATACAAAGTGGAATTAAACAAAGTGAAAATTATATAAATACAAATGAAGCAAACAAATGAATAAGTAAACATAACAAGTGAACAGATAAATGAATAAACAAACATATAAATAAAAAACAATAAGATGGGGATGTTTAATTCATGCAATGGCGCCATAATGCCCTTGGTATATCTGCGGTCTAAAGTTCTTGTGCACTTGCAATTGCAGAAGAATAAATGTTTATTCATCAGCTTAATTGTAGCAATATACATCGAAATAAATTTTGCAAAATCCGTTTACATTCCTTTTTACGACTGCGCGTATCTATACGGATTCAAGATCTCAAGGGTATCTGTCGGCATCGATATGTAATCTTCTTCCTCTTCCTCTTCCTCTTCCTCTTCTTCGACCTTTTCCTCACTTTCTTCATTGTCTTCTTTCTCGTCCTCTTCCTTGTCTTCTTTCTGGTATTCATCCTTGTCTTCTTCCTAGTCTTCTTATTGATCATCTTTCTCGTTTTCTTCTCCATCTCCTTCCACTTTTTCATCCCCTTCCTTGCCTTCTTTATCGTCCTCTTCCTAGTCCTCTTTCCGGTCTTCTTACACGTCTTCTTACTAGTTCTTCTTCTCTTCTACCTCCTCATCTTCCTCTTCCTCCTTTTCTCCTTACCCTTATTGCTTTGCTTTTTGTTCATCTTCCTCTTTACCTTGTTCCTCTTTATTCGTCTTTCTATTCTTGGTGTTTCCTCTCATCTACTCCCTCGTCTTCATTTTTGTCTTCCTCCTCATCTCCCTATTTTTCTCTTCTCTTTTTTTTCTTGTTTTTCTTCATGTTCATCGTATTCTTTGTTATCTTGTTTTTCTTTATCAAGGCCTAGTGTAGGCCTTTTTGCATAGTATAGGCCTTATGGTCTCTTGCAGTCTCCTTCATTCTTATGTTCTTATGTTCACTATACTTGATCTTCTTCCTTACCTCCTCCCTCGTCCTCCTATTCGTCTTCCTCCCCATTTCCCTATTCCTCCTTTTCTCCTTATCCTTCTTGCTTTTCTTCTTGTTCATTGTCTTTGTTATTTTCTTCTTCGTTATTACTTGTCCTATATTTGATCTTCCCTCTTATCTCCTTCCTCGTCTTCCTTTCGTCTTCTTCCTCATCTCTATATTCCTCCTATCTTCCTTCATTTTGTTGCTTTGCTTCTTATTCATAGTCATCTTCATCTCGTTCTTCTTCATCTTCTTCTCCCAAGAGACAAAAATCAGGTTCCTGGTTTCATAAATCACGGGGCAGATATCAAATATCAGATTCCGATCCAAAAGATGACCAAGAAGTAAAAACTTGGGTAATTAATCTCAACCTCCTCCACATCTGGGTTTCTTCGTCTTTTTCTTTTTCTTCATCTTCGTCTTTAATACTCTTTCTTCTCTTTCTTTCTTCTTTTTTTTCACTAGGACTTATTAATCACTTTGAGAGCTTTGTCTCCTCCCCATTGCAATACTTCATTTTTTTTTTAATTTCTTTTAGGTGCACATTTGGGAAGAATTATGCTGTCTTTTTTTAAGTCTGGTGTCCAGCTCATAGGCCTAGTGCTGACAAAGAGTCAGACGGCTTTATTCAGTTGATAAGCGGTCCTTTAGGTAAACTAATTCATAGTAAAGGAAACATGGACTGGAGGAATAAAAGCTTCACCTCCAGTCCATGTTTCCTTTACCGTGTCTATACAACTTGTTCACATGGATTTTCATTTCTAAACTAATTCACTTGATCCATTAAATTCCATGATACGATTCTTCTATCCTGGCTGACGTTTGATGATTTCATAAATCCAAGAAGGTGATGAAAGATTCCCCTTCGCTTAAATGGTTAACCCCTTGTTGATCTAGTGCTGGTTATTGGCAACATAATATAAAGTGACTCGATTTCAAAGGAAGCCACGTTAAGGGAATTGGCCCTTAAGCGTAAGGACTTGTCAGTAGACGATTTTATTTTGATGATTTCATAAATCCAAGAAGGTGATGAAAGATTCCCCTTCGCTTATATGGTTAACCCTTTTTGATCTAGTGCTGGTTATTGGCAACATAATATAAAGTGACTCAATGTCAAAGGAAGCCACGGTAAGGGAATTGGCCCTTAAGCGTAAGGACTTGTCAGTAGACGATTCTATTTTGATGATTTCATAAATCCAAGAAGGTGATGAAAGATTCCCCTTCGCTTAAATGGATAACTCTTTTTGATCTAGTGCTGGTTAATGGCAACATAATATACAGTGACTCAATTTCAAAGGAAGCCACGATAAGGGAATTGGCCCTTAAGCGTAAGGACTTGTCAGTAGACGATTTTATTCAGCCGAGGGAATCCTTCGAACATATAAGCGTTGAAGAACGAATACACCAGAAGGTCAACCAGTCACAGGTTCAATTCTCTCACTGAGTCAACGTAGATATAACTCTAGTCATTCCTCCAGTTTTGCTGTTGTGTACCCAGGAGCTTTCTGTGTACCGTTCACTAGTTCTTTACATTTTCAGTGCTATCACTAGATCTCACAAGTCTTCTTCGTCCTTCCCCTTATCAAGAAATTAATTATACTAGAAAAAGTAACATCGGTCATTGCTGCAAATCTAACTGAAGGAGGTGAGGAATATACGCCATGAGGCGCGTAACTACGACTTAAGACGTCACCTTTGCCCTATGTGCTTGAAGAGTTCGGGGCTCTAACTCGTGACTGTGAAGATGAAGACCAACATACTTCTGAATGCGCCACCTGTGCACAAATCTAATTGAAAAAGTAAATTTATTCAATTACTAAAAAAAAAATATATATATATATGAAGAGTATGTATTTGTCAGTTCCTTTGTAAGTATAGCATTAAACTGGCCAGCATGTTTCGCAGTGTTAGGTTTAAGGTTTTGTACTCTCACGGGGTAGAGATGATATCTCAGGTTAAGAATCATTGCTTTAAAGTCTAAAGGCAATGAACTGTGGCCGAATCAACCACCATTATGAGACGGAAGTTCCTGTATCCTTTGAGATGAGGAGGAAGATGAAAAGGAGGACGAAGGAGGAGATGAAGGAGAAGACTAGGAATAGGATGAAGAATAAAGAAGAACAAGACTACAAAGAGGATGAGATTCCAGATAGCGGTTCCGGGAGAGAGACGCGAATGAACGAGCCATAGACGGGGACGAATGAAATTATAAAAAGGGGTTCTCAAGATTGGGTCTATGGACCTCTGAGGAGTGACAATTTCATATGTGGGGGCCCCAAAACGGAAACTAGTGGTGGTTAGTGGATGCATTACTGTATCATTTAGTGATGATCTGGTCACTTGGAGGCTAGGTAGCGCCAACACCTAAGTGTTAGCGATTGTGAACCTTTAGATAAAAAGAAAATCGGGTGAAGGCATTTGAGAAAGACTTAATTCTTTTTGGATAATTTAGACGGCCGGTCAAGGGCATAGGATTATATACAAAGAAAGGAGTCATGTGTTGTATAATTCATTTTCCTTTTTTCATATATAAGTTGCATCTTTTTCTTCCTCTAATATTTATCATTACATTTGTTTACGTTTTTTTTCGTAAGTTTTCGTTTGATTCTTCTCCGGCTGCACATTATTTGGCATTTCTAATTCTCATCAATTTATTTCTTAACAAGTCTTTTCTCTCTAACATTCGCTCTGAGATTATGCATTATGCACTTCTTTGAAATTATATCTTCCTTTATTTTTTCTCAGAGTTCTAATTACTTATTGATGTCTTCATTCTTTTCACTTTATTCAAATATCTTAATGCGTTTTTTCTTTTGTTTGTACAATCTAAAAAAGAAATATCTTATCTGTGACCGATGAAAACTGAAATAAGCCAAAGATTTTGTTGAGTCAGACATTTTTTTTCAAAATGATCTTACATGTTTCAAAATTCATTGGCAAAAACGAAAATCCTTTTTCAGTTCCTATCATCTTCTTGAGCTCCTCATTACATATGAAGAAGTTAATTAGTTCCCTTTGTCGAACCAAATGCATTTGATATCGTAATTTGTAACAAATATAACCCAGTCTTTTGTAATTTCTTACTTACAATCATCTTTTGTTTTTCGGTTCTTGAAGAAATGCTCATTAATGGGCTATCTCGTCATCGCCCAATTTCGAATTTTCATGTCCATTTGAGGATATTCGGTCCTATCTAATAATCTATATATATTTTTTCATTCTATATCATTTCTTTCTCGTTTAAGGTTACCAATCCATTTAGGCTAAGCTAAGCTAATTTAAGTTAAATTAAGCTAAAGTAAATTAATCTAATCTAAGCTAAGCTTAGCTAAACTAAGTTAATCAAAGCTAAGCAAAGTTAACCTCAGGTAATCTAAACTAAACTAAACTAGATCAAACTAAGTTGATTTAAGTCAAGCAAAGCTAAGCTAATCTAATCTAAGCTAAAGTAAACTAAACTAAATCAAACTACATTAATTTAAGTCAAGCAAAGCTTAGTAAAGCTAATCTAATCGAAGCTAAACTAAACTAAACTAAACTTAATCAAATCAAACTAAATTAATTTAAGTCAAGCAAAGCTAAGCTAAGCTAATCTAAACTAGATTAAGCTAAAATAAATTAAATCAAACTGAATTAATTTAAGTCAAGCAAAGCTAAGCTAATTTAATCTAAAATAAGCTAAACTAAACTAAATCAAATCAAACTAAATGAATTTAAGTCAAGCAAAACTAAGCTAAGCTAAGCTAAACTAAGCTAAACTAAACTAAATTAAACTAAGCTAAGGTAAACTAAACTAGATTAAACTAAACTAAATTAAATCATACTATACTAAATCAAACTAATTCAAACTAAACCAAACTAAATACAACTGAAATAAAGCAGAATAGGATACATCGACACAAAGGATTACAAAGACTGAGCATGCCGACAGGAGACCTTTTGATCCATATCTAGGTCGGATGCGAGAAAAAAAATCATATCAATAATAAAATAAGCCAAGTCCTTTTTTGCTCCAACCTTCTTAAGGGCAACAATTATACAAAATTCACAAATACTAACAAGCATCACGCGAGGCTAGAAATCCCCTAATTAACCTTTTCTCTACAATTGCACATAAAAAAACTATCCCTCTCTATGGACTTCAATCCCCTTTTGACCTATCCTCTCCTCGTGTTTATATCATTCGTGGGCTCCCCATCTCTCTCTCTCTCTCTCTCTCTCTCTCTCTCTCTCTCTCTCTCTCTCTCTCTCTCTCTCTCTCTCTCTCTCTCTCTCTCTCTCTCTCTCTCTCTCTCTCTCTCTCTCTCTCCCCTCCCTCTCCCTCTCTCTCTCTCTCTCTCTCTCTCTCTCTCTCTCTCTCTCTCTCTCTCTCTCTCTCACTCTCTCTCTCTCTCACTCTCTCTCACTCTCTCTCTCTCTCTCTCTCTCTCTCTCTCTCTCTCTCTCTCTCTCTCTCTCTCTCTCTCTCTCTCTCTCTCTCTCTCTCTCTCTCTCTCTTTTCATCCACACTTCTACTGGAGTCATGGGTACATATCATCCACCTCACTCATGTTCAATACTCTCTTCCAAGTCTTTTTCATTAACAGTTTTCTCTGTCTTGGATCTATTTACCTATTTCACATATTTCTACTACTCCTCATAATCACTTTTTTTTTTTGCTTTATTATTCTTTTTTCTAAAACATAGTCTCTTTGCTCTTCTGTTTTTTTGTTTTTTGTTTTTTTTAAGCACTTCCATAGCACTGTGCGTCTTCATTATCATTTTTTGATATCTCTATCTCGAAATTCTTTTTCCATTGTTTCTCAATTTCCATTCCCACGGGTCATGTTTTTGTATCTAATCGCCTATAGCATGACCATCAGCAACAAACCCTGACCTACGTCAACTTCCATTACCCACAAAATCTTCTTTTTACATCACCACCCTCTAC
>NC_134792.1:26786093-26791093 GCF_046742065.1 Oratosquilla oratoria
CGAACCTTGAGTACTCCTAATGTGGCTTTGGTTTCGTATATCATTTGGGGGTCTTTATTTGGCTCACAAGGCCTCTGCAGCCTTGTACTGTCGCACCCACCACGCAACGTAGTGACCGGACTTATGAAGTTCTGTTCAAAATAGTGGAAGACTTTTCTATTCATGTACTGTCACACCCACCACGCAACGTAGTGATCGGACTTATGAAGTTCTGTTCAAAATAGTGGAAGACTTTTCGATTCATGTACTGTCGCACCCACTACGCAACGTAGACCAGACTTATGAATTGCTGTTCAAAATAGTGGAAGCTTTTCCTATTCATGTACTGTCGCACCCACCACGTAACGTAGTGACCAGACTTATGAAGTTCTGTTCAAAATAGTGGAAGACTTTTCTATTCATGTACTGTCGCACCACCACGCAACGTAGTGATCGGACTTATGAATTTCTGTTCAAAATGGTGGAAGACTTTTCTATTCATGTACTGTCGCACCCACCACGCAACGTAGTGATCGGACTTATGAAGTTCTGTTCAAAATAGTGGAAGACTTTTCTATTCATGTACTGTCGCACCCACCTTGTAACGTAGTGACCAGACTTATGAAGTTCTGTTCAAAATAGTGGAAGACTTTTCTATTCATGTACTGTCACACCCACCACGCAACGTAGTGACCAGACTTATGAATTTCTGTTCAAAATAGTGGAAGACTTTTCTATTCATGTACTGTCGCACCCACCACCCAACGTAGTGACCAGACTTATGAATTTCTGTTCAAAATAGTGGAAGACTTTTCTATTCATGTACTGTCGCACCCACCACGCAACGTAGTGATCGGATTTATGAATTTCTGTTCAAATTAGTGGAAGACTTTTCTATTCAGAGATGGACTGAACGATATGTCAAGTGATCGAAACCTAGCTTTTCCTGATTACGCACATAAAGAGAATAAAGTTAACTAGTATAAGAAAGGAAAAAATACGCATTTATCGAACATGCTTACTTCTTGAAAGGGTTGAACATCGATGAGATAATTGTGATGTTAATGACCATACGAAAAATCCCGTTACATCTATTCTTGTATGTTTCTATGAAACTATATATGTATATACCCATGTACCACTATACACACATACACACACACACACACACACACACACACACACACACACACACACACACACACACACACACACACACACACGCACACACACACACACACACAAACACACAACACACTCACACCCACACACACACACAACACACCCACAAACACACACGCACACACACACATATATATATACATATATATATATGCACATATATATATATATATAATATATATATATTGTATATATATACATATATGTATACATATATATATATATATATATATATATATATATATGTTTATATATATGTGTGTGTGTTATTACCTGAACTGAATCATCATACTTGAGCACCTTCGAAACACCAAAGAAAAAATAAAAAAGACAGGAGTTTGTATAACTCTTCTGTTATACAAACTACCCGAGTAACGGTTCCAAGCATCATTACAAAAAATATTACCGTCATAATACCAAAGAAACAAGCATGAAGTGAAGGGTTTACACCGAGAGGCGCTTCATTATTGACACGTTTATTCTGTCACCAGAAAGTTAAGGATAGAAGCGCCGGTAAACTACAGTATTTATCCACTTCAATATGAGACCACGCCCTCAATGGATTAAATCACCTGGCACAGTTTATTTAAAAAAAAATTTCTAATGCTGCTGTATCGTGGTATCAGGTATTTGTCACTTGAGAATAGCAATACTAGTTTTATTGATCTCTGTAGCTATTGAGGGGTTACTTATGAAAAAATGCTAACCAACTGGCATAAAAAAGTCTTAAGTCAAATGAAGAAAAATGTGGCCATTAACTAACAATTCTACTCAGCTGTAAGGACGAGAGGAGGATGGAGCATAGTCCCATGTTAATCTTCAAATCCTACCCTAAGAAGAAGAAGAAGAAAAAGAAGAAGAAGAAGAAGAAGAAGAAAAAGAAGAAGAAGAAGAAGAAGAAGAAGAAGAAGAAGAAGAAGAAGAAGAAGAAGAAGAAGAAGAAGAAGAAGAAGAAGAAGAAGAAGAAAACGAAGAAGAAAAAGAAGAAGAAGAAGAAGAAGAAGAAGAAGAAGAAGAAGAAGAAGAAGAAGAAGAAGAAGAAGAGGAAGAAGAAGAAGAAGAAGAAGAAGAAAGAAGTGAAAAGAAGAAAAGAAAGATGAAAAAGAAGAAGAAGAAAAAAAAAGAAGTAGAAGCAGAAGAAGAAGAGGAAGAAGAAGAAGTAGAAGCAGAAGAAGAAGAAGCAGAAGAAGAAGAAGTAGAAGCAGAAGAAGAAGAAGAAGAAGAAGAAGAAGAAGAAGAAGAAGAAGAAGAAGAAGAAAAAGGAAAGAAGAAGAAAAAGAACAAGAAGAAGAAGAAGGAGAAGAAGAAAAAAAAAGAAGAAAGAGAAGAAGAGGAAGAAGGAGAAGAAGAAAAAAAGAAGAAAAAAAGAAAGAAGAAAATAAAAAAAAAAAAAACAAAAAAAAGAAAAAAAAAAAGAAAAAAAAAAAAAAATAAAAAAAAAAAAAAAAAAAAAAAAAATAAAAAAATGAAGAAAGAAAAAGAAGAAGAAAAAGAAGAAGAAGAAGAAGAAGAAGAAGAAAAATCTAAGAGATCCGTCACTAGAGTAGAGGTCTTCAAGAACTCATCTACATCGTTAACTCGGCACTATGCCATGAACTTCCTCACTCATGACCCGCAAGAAATACGGGCCTGTTTTCTTCAGTACCTACTTCCTATCCCCCCGGGATTTCTCCTCTTCCTCCTCTTTTTTTTTTTTTTTTTTACTGTTTCCTCTTCCTCTTCCTCTTTCTCCTCCTCCTCCTCCTTCTCCTCTTATTCTTATTCTTTCTCTTACTTTTCCTCTTCCTCTTACCCTTATGCTTTATCTTCCTTTTCCTCCTCCTTTACCTTCATCTAATCTTCATGTTCCTCCTCATCTTCCTGTCTTCTTCCTGTTCTTCCTCTTCTTCTGCCTCTTCCTCTTCCTCCTCTTCCTCTTCCTCCTACTCCTCTTCCTCCTCTACTTCCTCCTCCTCTTCCTCCTCCTCTTCTTCCTCCTCCTCTTCTTCCTCCTCTTCCTTCTCCTCTTCTTCCTCTTCCTCCTCCTCCTCCTCCTCCTTGAGGCACCATTCCCATTTGCCGCTCGAGTGCCTCTTTCCCATCGTCAGTCCCTCCTCTAAGAGCCTCACCGTCAGTATCATCATCACCCTTACGAAAACCTTCATCATCGCTCGTATATCGCACTCTGTCATCACTCCTTCAAGGGGTGTGGCGGCGCGAAGGGGGGTGGGGGGGAGAGGATAGTCCCCATTCGGTACATCTCCCTTGTGAAGTCATCTACAGGAAGGAAACATAAAATGTAAGAGATTCACTCTTGCCCTCCCTCGTACAGACTTGGGTAGAAATATAAAGTTCCTTGATGCTATAGTCTCGTGTTTGTTATTATAAGGTTTTCTATTAGATTAAACATTGAACCAAAAAACCTATTAATTTATTCGTAACAAATTGTTACAATTTTTTTTGTAGTCCTTCGGTATCAGACACCAAGATGTATTTTTTTAATTTTGTAAAGGCTGTACCGTCCCATAAGGGATAGGCCGGTAGTCGTGCAGTGGGCCATTAATGAATCACACATTGTAACAAAATCCCAGTGGTGGGCGAAAGGTTTGTGTTTCTCATGTCTAATACCAGATGGCGTTTTAGTCATTGTAAATTCAATATACTAAACCTATGTCCGCATACATAAACTCAGGGCAATTTAAATGATCTACATCACATCTCTAAAAGGATTTCTGTGAGTGTCTAATTCCCTTATCTGATTGCTATGCCAATAGAGCTCACTATAAATTCTAGAGAATGAATTCTCTATAATCTAGTTAACTTTCATTGTTATCCACGATGTTTACATATCTTCTGGCTGCCTGACGGCTTTATTCAGCTAAGTGGAACTCTCGTCCCTCGAGGAGGTTAATATTCCTCTCTATAACAGTAGATTTTTTTTTCTTTTTTTTGGGGGGGGGGGAGGGTGGAAGGGTGGAAGGAAACGTTCCGCACTCAAGCGAAACTGAAGGTCATATAGTTTTATACCACGTCACAGAGTCCTCCATTATGCCTTCAATTTACACTCCACGTTTGTCCTTTTTTTCTTTTTTTCTTTTTCCTCATTTTTCCTCCCCGCGCCGCCTTTCAGGATGGCTTTTTCTCTAAGCATAATGTATTGTCATCCATATATGCATAGTCACTAGCCCGGAGAGATCGTTCTTCTTCCTCCTTCCACAGCGTCCGTCTCCATCTCTTTGCGTTTCTCTCGAAGGTCTCACTCCAAAATTCTTAAAGAACTTAAGCTCTTCCAAAATTTAATGGCCAGATGGAACATAACCTATGAAGTGAAAGTAGTTCTCCTTCCTCTATACATGGATCATGTCATCTCAAGATCCATGTTTGATCCTCATTGTGTCTGTCACCCATATAAGATTGCTCAGGAGTAGCAAGAACGAATATATATGATCCAAAAAGCGACGAAGTATTTACATTCGGAACGAAGCAGAACGAGGAGAAATGAAAAAATTCGGCTTAGACCTGGGTCTACATGGTTGACCTGAAATTCTTATTAGAGTCGCTCCAACTATGCCCAAATGTACGCATGAAACCGAGCTGGCTGGCTATGAGGAGACTACGATAATAGTTCATGTTGTATGTATACGTGTATAAAAGTATGCCTGTATGTATGCATGCATGCATGCATATATGCACGTGTGCATGCATGTATGTATTTATGTATGTATGTATGTATGTGTGCCTATATATACTGTATGTATATGTGTATGTATGTATGTATGTATGTATGTGTGTATGTATGTACTTATGTATGTATATATGCATGTAAGTATGCATGTGTGTATGCATATATGTATATATAT
>NC_134792.1:26798593-26806093 GCF_046742065.1 Oratosquilla oratoria
AATAGATAGATTGATAAAAAGATTAATAAATAAATACGTAAAGATATAAATGAACAAGTGAATTAATTAATGAACAAATAAATATACAAACAAACAAACAAATACCTAAATTAATAAACAAATTATTTTATTCTTGCACTATTCCGTTACGTGGTTCCTGATCATATTACACGATAACAAAAACATTATCTCAAATCATGTGATAAATACAAACTATATTACTTCTAAAGTAACGGACAAATGAAATGGAGTCTTCAAATACCATCACATATGTCGAGACCATACATAACATTGTAGCTTCGTGGAACAATAAATTTTAATAAACTATTCCCGGCAGCCGCAAAACAAATTCTCTGTTTCACAAAATACCTTCACGGGAGCAAACATCGATATGTTTTGTACGGGGCGGTTGTTGAAGTGTCATAAACATATTTACAGGCTTGACCACATGGAATTTTTAAAGCCAATATCGTTACACAAGGGTATGTGTATATGCATATACATGTATATAACTGTATAAGAATGAAGAAGGCTGCAAGAGACCATAAGGCCTACAATATCGTTACACAAGGATATGTGTATATGTATATACATGTATACAATTGTATAAGAATGAAGGAGATTGCAGGAGACCATAAGGCCTACACTAGGCACTTCCATGTCTATTACCATCTGTCATTCCTATCCATACAGTTGTCTAACCGTTTCTGATAGTTTCAGCCTCTACATGGTTACTAAGTCTATTCCATTCGTTGACCACCCTGTTAGTAAACCAATTCTTTCCTATTTCCTTCTTAAATCTAAATTTGTCACATTTAAAGCCATTACTGTGAGTCCTGCCCTGCTGTCATAATATGATGACCTTATTTGCGTTACTCTTGTTAAAACCTTTGATCCACTTGAACACCTCTATTGTATTGTATTATTCTGCGTCTTTCCAGAGAGTATGAGTTAAGGTGCCTAAGCCTCTCTTCGTAAAGTAAATTTCTGAGCCCATATATAATTTTGGTTACTGATTCGAGTGAATTGATGTCCATTCTATAAAAAGGAGACTAAAATTTTACCGCATAGTCAAGGATGAGTCTAACTAACGCTAGATAGAGTTTGATAATTACCTCTACACTTCTATTCGTATCCGTCCTAGCAATGAAACGTAATGCTTTGTTAGCTTTATTCCTGGCGATAATGCACTGTTTCCTGGATTTAAGGTCAGGACTCACTAGAACTCCCAAGTCTCGTACTCAGTTTTCTCTAATTTTTTTTTATCTAAGCTATATCTGTTTTCGGGGTTGTGTAGCCCTACGTTTAACACGCAGCATTTTGAGATACTGAACTCCATTTGCTATTTCACCGGCCATGTGAACAATTTGTCAAGATCATACTGCAGAATCTCAGCGTCGTCTCTTGATCTAATAAGGCGTCCTATTTTAGTGTCGTCCGCAAAATTACTAACATCACTATCCCATTGTCCAAGTCCTTTATGAACATAATAAACAATAATGGACCCAAAACCGAGCCCTAGGGAACTTCACTAGAAACATTTCCCCATTTGGATCCAGGCTCTAATCCATTCTAACACTTTTCCTCCTACGCCATGGGCTTTGATTTTATTTAATAGTATCTGGTGGGGCACCTTGTCGAGGTAAATAAAATCGTGACTATCATTGTTGCCTGATGAATTATGCGAGTATAAGTTAGTGTAAAGATATAGAAGATTAGTCACACATGACTTACCCTTGGAGAAACCATGCTGTGATTCACGAATCAAACTATGTTTCTCGATGTGATCTCTGAGTCTATTAACTATTATTGATTCAAGCATTTTATCTATAACTGTTGTCAAACTGATTGGCCTGTATTTGTATCTGTATATGTCTGTGTAAATATATATATATATATACTGTATATATATATATATATATATATATATATATATATATATATGTATGTATATATGTATCTTGATTTTAAACTATGACAAATGTAACTGAAGGCGGAGAAAATATAAGATGAATAATGGAAGAATTACTGCCTTAACGTTAAGGCAGTAATTCTTCCATTATTTCTCGTATATTTTCTCCGCCTTCATATATACATATATATATATATATATATATATATATATATATACATTTATGCATATATGCATATACATAAATCATTGATTTTTTTTGTCAATATCTGGAACAAGTTAATTTAGACCAGGCCAGTGTAGAAAAATGTCTTCCGTGTTTTCTTTACATTAATTTCATCTGAAGTACTTGTACTTTCTCTTCTGGATCAACATCCGTAAGTGCTTGATTTGTTCGTCGAGTTAGAAGTGTTTGTTATGTGATATGTGTGTGTCTATGTTTTTGTATAGATGTGTTGTGGCGTAATAAGAATAGGTTGTTGTATATGTTTGGGTAGAACGCTTTTGGGGTGTCTTGATACATAGTTTTTGGCTGTGATGTGATGCTATAGTCGTTAGGATTAAAGGGATCTTCATAAAAATATGTAAAAATTATTCTCATGTCCTGTTTTTTGGCGAAAGATTTTGGTTTCTGATTATCAATGTCTTTTTTATTTTATTTATTTATTCATTTATTTATTTATTTATTTATTTATTTGTCTTTTGGTGCAGTCAGACAATATCTTTAAGGTTTTGCAGTGTATTTTTTTTTCTTTATTGCTGGGTTCTAAGCTGTGGAAACATGTTTGGGTGTGGTTATTGGAGCTTGTATGTTCACTTTTAAGAACGTTTCTTTCTGTTGTCTAAAACCTGTGGTATCAACTGTCCTAGGATTGTTGACTTTCTTCTTTGTCTTCAGTATGAAGTCTTTTGTGTAAAAGTGGATGTCATGTGTGTGTCAGATGTGAGGCAGAGTATTTTATGGTTTTTGTTTCGTGAAAGGGGCTGCCTGCTCGGTTTGACCACTGGATGTCTTTTTTAATCCAATTCTTTATTTTTCTTTTATTATTATTATTCTTTTTTTTATTCCTGGGTGTTCTTGGGTTAGCAATGTTACCAAAGATTTTTTTTGGGAGGGATGCGGCTATTTTGTTTTGTGTTAACCCTGTGAGGTATTATCGAACGTTCTTTATTGTTCTTATTTATGTTATTATTATTGTTATTGCTGTTTTTTATTACTAGTGTTATTGTTACTGTGTTATTGTTATTGTGCCATTGTTACTCTACTATTATTATTGTGTTATTGTTATTATCAAATCATCTTGGGGAGAGGATCGAGTGTGAAAGCTCGAACAAAGACGGTGCTAGTGCTGAACCTTGTGGGACATCGTTATTCAATTGCTTGATATCCAATAGACTTTAGATATTTGTGCTGAGATAGGTGTTGTTTAGTGAGTTTTTATTTGTTTCTGATGTGTGCGTGTGGTTTCACTCGGCAACCTTCTGTTCAAGGAGGAAAGAGCTGTTAATACATACATACATGCATACGTATATACATACATACATACATACATACATACATACATACATACAAACATACATTTATACATGTATACATATATACATTCATACATACATACATACATACATACATTCATGCATACATATATACACACATACATACATACATACATACATACATACATACATACATACATACATACATAAATTCATACATACATACATACATACATACATTCATAAATACATACATTCATACATACATACATACATACATACATACATACATACATACATGCATACATATATAACATACAAACATACATACGTACACACAAACATCCATCCATTCATACATACATACATACATATATACATATATACATGTATACATTCATGCATACATACTTACATGCATACATACATACATACATACATACATACATACATACATACATACATAAATTCAGACATATATATATACATATGTGTATACATACATATTCACATACACACATACTCATATTTGTATATACGTTTTCACAGACATAATATACATGCATACATACGAGTACTATATTTGTATATACATTTCCAAATATATTTTAGTTACTCAAGGTCTAATTATCACATTTTATTTGTTGTCCTTTCTTAAAATCTTCCATGTCCTGTAATTTTCGTCTCTTTCCTCCTCGTCAATTCCCTTTCATCCTTTGGTCGTCTTGTCACAAGTTGGTCTTGCTTTCTACAATTTCTCAACATTTTCACCACTTTCTTGAACCGGTTTATATCATATCACCACTTGTATTCCTTACATAAGTCTTCTTACTTATTATCATAATGTCTAATATTTCTCTTTTGGATCTATTTTTCTGTGTATAAGGTTGTCAGTAGTTT
The DNA here is from genome assembly GCF_046742065.1 of Oratosquilla oratoria. Taxonomy (NCBI): domain Eukaryota; kingdom Metazoa; phylum Arthropoda; class Malacostraca; order Stomatopoda; family Squillidae; genus Oratosquilla; species Oratosquilla oratoria. The sequence continues at coordinate 26,802,903 of NC_134792.1, forward strand.
AATACATTACTGACCTAGGCTTGGGTAACAGTGAATGAAAAATATAATATGTGAGCTTTCCTGTGTAATTCCACATGTTGTTGATGTAACTATGATCAATTAGCTTAGTTAACCCGATATTGGTAAGTTTAACTGTGAAGCGTCTTGACTAAGTTCGTCTTAAACCCTTTTCCCACAAGGGATTTCTTTTTAGAATAAGCATGATTAAGTTAACTGGACATGAATAGGTTTAAGTGTGAGATATCTTGACTTAGTTTATGTGAAGAAAATTTTCTCTGAACTTTGTCCCCAACCAGGCAACTCTTTTCAGTTGAAGGGCCCAAAGCTTACCGAGTCTTCAAGAGAGCAAGCCCAGCATCTTCATCCCGTCCCATCATTTTCTCATTATCCTCCTTTTCTTCTTTTGCCTTACCTTTGCAACTCTTTCTTTTATTCGACTTATGTGGGTTTTCCTATCCCACTGCCTTCTCCTCCTCCTCCTCTTCTTCCTCTTCCTCTTCCTCCTCCTCTTCCTCCTCCTCTTCCTTCTCTACACAAGGGTCTTGGATAATTGCCTCGTATCTTGTTTATTCTTCTTCGTGTGCCTGTGTGCCTCCTCTGTTCTTCGTCCAGCTTGTGTCTTCTTCTTCTTCTTTTTTTCTGAGCCCAATCTCCTCAACGGCCAAACCTGGATTTTCTTTTCCTTAAACCTTCCAGACGAAGGATTTCCATGTGTCTCCAGCCTTTCCCTCTTCTTTATTATTTTCCTTTTATTTTCGTCTTATTACTTCTCTTATTTCCACATGGGCATTTTTTGTTTTCTCTTTTCATCGTGTCTCCATCCTTTCCTTCTTCTTCATTACTTTTTTTTTATTTTCGTCTTATTACTTCTCTTATTTCTACATGGACATTTTTATTTTCTCTTTTCCATGTGTCCTCTGCCTGTCTCATTTCCTGCTTATTAATTTTAATTTTTGTCTTATCACTTCTCTTATCTACTCACGTCATTTATTTATATTTCTTTATTTATTTGTGTGTTCTTATTACGTCTTTATTTATCTAAATACTTATCTATCTATTTATTGATTTACCTATTTCTTTATTTATTCATTTTGTGTACCCCCTTTATAAAGGTGAGGAAGCATATTCTCGAACCTTCTGTCTCAAGAATTTTCATGTCACTAGGATTTACCATTTCTTCATTATTCTGCATTTATATTTTGCTTTTCTTACCTACTTACGCATTCTATTAAGCTATTTCTAACTTTCTAACATAAAGATTTTATTGCTCGGTTTTTATTTGTTGTTCTTAATTATTTTTTATTTTTCGTTCTATCATTTCCTTTATTTACTTGTTACCTTTCCTCTACTTTCAATCTCAATCATTTTCTCGTCTTTGCATGCCTTTAGCTTTCGATGTTTTTGTTTCACTACTTCTTTTGTCCACTTTATCTTGTCTCTGTGCCTCTGATCTCTCCCTCTCCCTCTCGCTATTTACTTCGTGTTCTTTGCTAACTTTTCTTCATTACTTAAGTTTGTCCATCTCAAGACCTTGTTTTTTCTCTTTCTTTCTTTCTATCTTTCTTTTCTTTTTACTAATTTATCTATCTATCTATATTTTCATTTGTTTATTGATGAATAAATAAATAGAAACTTTCCTTCATTACTTAAATTTGTCCATCTTAAGACCTTGTTTTTTCTCTTTCTTTCTTTCTTTCTTTCTTTCTTTTTACTAATTTATCTATTTATCTATATTTTCATTTGTTTACTGATAAATAAGTAAATAAATGAATAGATAAATAGATTTATTTACCTAATTACTTAATCAATTAATTATCTATCTAATTATCTATTGATTTGATTCAGCTCTTAATTGATTTATTGTATTCATTTCCTTATTTTGTATCTATCTATTCATCAGTTATTCATTTATCTAAATTGCTATGTTTTCACCTACATATATATATATATATATATATTATATATATATATATATATATATATATATATATATATTCATTTATTTACCTATTTGCTTATTTATCTGTTTGTTCATTTTTTTATTAATCTATCTACCTATTTAGTCAATTATCTATCTATTGATTAGCTTCTGCAAGGCGACTATAGTCAACTGTGAAAGAACTCGATGAGCGGACCTGAGAAAATGGGTTAACATTCATCATCGTTATAGAGGTGAATATATATATATATATATATATATATATATATATGTATATATATATATATATATATGTATATATATGTATGTGTATATATATTTACATATATATATACATGTATATATATATTTATATATATATGCATATATATATATATATATATATATATATATATATTTATATATATATATGCATATATATATATATATATTTATATACATATACATATATAACTTTCGTTGTATTCTAATGTATGTGATGGTTATATATTGTCCTGCTATAAAGTGTTGCAGTATTTTTTGGTTCTTTACTTCTTCTTTTTTTTTTTCTTCTTCTTCTTCTTTTTAGGGGTGGTCATTTACCCCTCCATTACTCCATACGAAATTGCCATATCACCCCCAAAAGGGTATAATTTACCCCCATTTTGGGATTCTCTGATTTGGAGCATTCTCTTTATAGAGTATTTATTTCATTCTTTTGCCTTATCATTATATAAAACTTATCTCATTCTTACTTCAGTTTCTATTTTCTAAATTCTTCTTACTATTTTACTTTTTCATTTACATACATTTTTTTTATTACCAATTTCATCTTTCTTAGTTTCTGTTTTAACCATTATTCTTCTACCTCTGTTTCTTTTGTGAACGCTTTATTCTTCATCTTCCTATTCTCCTTTCTTCTTCTTCTTTTTTTTCTTATTTATTTTAAAAGGACCTTTCCTCTCTGTTTTTAATCTTCCAAAATCTCTTTCTTCCTGTCTTCCTTCTCATCATTTTTTCTCATTTTCATTTTATTTTTTCTTGTTCGTTTGGTATCTTTTCAGATTTTCTTTTAATTTTTTTTTCAACTTCCTTCATTCTTCATCCTTTCAGTCCTCTCTTGAACAAAAATTTTCACAAGGACAGAAGCGCTAGTAAACTAAAATCCATAAAAAAAAATCCACTCTATCATCTTTTCTATTCTCGACTTCCTTTTCCTTTAATATTTTTATGTTAGTATTGTCTTCACTTTCACTCTCCCGTTTCATATTTT
>NC_134792.1:26823593-26838593 GCF_046742065.1 Oratosquilla oratoria
ACTCACACGTATTGAAATGATGGGAAATGGTTTCAAGGGAAAGGGAGGAAGGGTGAAAGGAAAGTCGGGAGAGGGTGAAGAGGGATCTCAGAATGCCGAGTAAGGAAAGGTAAGGAGGGAGACGGACGGGAAAGGGAAAGGGGAAGAGGAAGCGGGGGTAGAGGAAGGGAAAGAAAACCAGGAATAATGGGTAAAAAAAGAAGGTAAAAACCTGATGATAATGGTCATAGATTCCCCGGAGGAGAGAGACGTAAGATGGACTCAGGACTGCTTGTCTTGTGTTCTTCCTTCTCCCAGACAAAAGCACACAATGTTCCCCCTTCTACACCACTTCTACACGACTGCCAGCTCGCGCAACAACACACAAATAACCACATCAAGTGAAAAATGTAAATACATATATACATTTCCTCGTATACAGAAGCAGAAACAAATACGAGGAAAAAGAAGTATGCATATATTTTCGCAAACTAAAGCAGGCTCGTACAGGGTTGTTGGTGTGGGTGTGTGCGTGTGTACGTAGATGCTCTTGTACACATACCCACGTGTACACACACACACACACGTACAGGGACACGAAAAGACACGCAGACACACATGCACAAACGCACACATACACACACACACACACACACACACACACACACACACACACACACACACACACACACACACACAAACACACACACACAAACACACACACACACAAGCACACATACACACACACACACACACACACACACAAACACACACACACAAACACACACACACACAAGCACACACACACACACACACACACACACACACACACACACACACACACACACACACACACACACACACACACACACACACACTTAAAGCGCCCTATCGCAGCCCAAGACGACGGTGCTCTGGCATCAACAAAGTGAAATGTGTCTTCAGGATTTTGGTGTCATTGTGCCATGACTTCTGAGTCCTTCAGGGATATTCTGGTGTTCTCCTGGACAGAGTATCCTCCACTTCGGCGAGACTTTCGTCAGCAGCTAGAGTTTCCAGTTCCTGGAACCAGTAGTCCCGTCTCCTAAGAGGATTCTTGCAGAGATCCTTGGCTCTTCTTCGGTGCCTCCTTCAGGAACTTGGTCGTGAAGAATTTCCATCAGAATCCCCGATGCTTAGATATTCTTTCAGTGTGACCCGAACTAGCTAAGACTGTGTGAGGATCACACACACACACACACACACACACACACACACACACACACACACACACACACACACACACACACACACACACACACACACACAATTTATATTGAACAAGGGCCTAGACTTTTCGGAACGCATGAGAGTGGCGGCATTCTTATCCCCCTCCCACAGGAATAGGGGAAAAGAGGTTCGTAGTTATGGTAGAGGAGATATTATATATATATATATATATACATATATATATATATATATATATATATATATATATATATGCATATATATACATACACAAACACACACACATGCATATATATATATATATATATATACATATATATATATAAGCGACAAAAAGGTGAGGAGCCTACGCCTTGCAGTGTGTAGCTACGGCCGAAGCCACAACCTTTACCCCATGCTCTTGGTCTGTTGGTAATAGGGTAAATGTATAGGATTCGAACCCATAACTAAGCAAATACGAGACGAGCACGATACCGATTACGCTATCAGCACACTTAACAACGGTTAGTATTAACTAAGTGTAGTATTCATACAAGAAATTATATGTGTATGTACACATACACATAAATACAGGCATATGTATACAAACACAAATACACGCACACATACGCACGCACGCACATACACACACACACACACACACACACACACACACACACACACACACACACACACACACACACACGCAAGCACGCACGCACACACACACAAACACGCAAGCACGCACGCACACACACACACACACACACACACACACACACACACACACACACACACACATACACAAACACACACACACACATACACACACATACACATACACACCACACACACACACATACACACACACACACACACACACACACACACATACACAAACACACACACACACACATACGCAAACACACGCACGCACGCACGCATACACACACGCACACACACACACACACACATACACACACACACATACACACACACGTACATACACACACACACACACACACACACACACACACACACACACACACACACACACACACACACACACACACACACACACACACACACACACACACACACACACCTACACACACTTCAAAAGAAGATACATTTCAATGAACATAAAATCGCTGAGGCTATTGGATCATGATTATAGGACACGTGAGCGTCGAGGGTGAATGAAACACAGTGGAAAAGGAAAGTGTAAATAACGAATAGATAAGGCAATGCTTGTCTGAGTAAAGTGAAAATAGTGGCATGCGAGCTTCGCCTCCCGAGTTTGCAGGAGAGAGAGTGTAAAGGAAAGATATCTGTTTGTTTGTGTTGGAGATTCGAGTGTGAATGAAATGAAAGATTTTAAGGAGTCGCTCTGAAAAGGGAAGAGGGAGAATTATTCGCCGAAAGGGCGGAGGCGAGTTGGAATAAAGCAAAGACGTAATAATCTGGACACGGGACGAATTTTTCTGGAATTTGGTCTCTATGAAGACTGACGGCTTCATTCGCTGTGGGATGTGTCGTGAGAAAAATGTTTTAAAATATCTTTTAATCTTGTAATCCTTCGAACAATGTATATTTTTCAATTAAATAAGAATTAGAATATAATCAAAGTCATGTTATTATATAAAGAAATAAATACACACATTAAATAGATCATGACTTAATGAAAAACTTATCGAACGACCAGATGGAGAGATGAATAGATGAACGATTAGATAGAAAATAATCATAAATGATGCATCAAGTATAAATGACTAGTAACTTGTAGCCCCATAGCAGTTGCCAACGGTCCTTAGGCGCTCCAAAAGATCTCTTTGGGAAAAAACTTTCGACAATTTTCTCTGTTATTTCCTCTCAATATATTTATACTTATGTGTGCACGCGCGTGTGTGTATGTGTGGGTTTGTGTGTGTGTGTGTGTGTGTGTGTGTGTGTGTGTGTGTGTGTGTGTGTGTGTGTGTGTGTGTGTGTGTGTGTGTGTGTGTACGTGTGTGTGTACGTGTGTGTGTGTGTGTACGTGTGTGTGTGCGAGTGTGTGCGTGTGCGAGTGTGTGCGTGTGGTGTGTGTGTTTGTTGTGTGTATGTGTGTGTGTGTGTGTGTGTGTGTTTTTGAGTTATATAGATATATATATATATATATATATATATATATATATGTGTGTGTGTGTGTGTGTGTGTGTGTGTGTGTGTGTGTGTGTGTGTGTGTGTGTGTGTGTGTGTGTGTGTGTGTGTGTGTGTGTGTGTGTGTGTAGATCTCTGTGTGTGTATGTGTGTAGGTAGGTGTGTATCGGGTTTGGGGAGGTAGTCAGATTTGATAGATCTTGGAGCCATTCCCGGAACAGAGTATCAGCCCCTCGGGGCTGCACCTCTAAATTGAGTTGAAGCTATTGTTATATTATAACGCAGGTGAATACATAGAAAAATATACACTAAGGCACATGTGGCTTAGGGGTATTCATGGATACTAGGATCCTGTGGGTGGGGGATAGGGGATGGAGGATGGAGGATGGAGGATGGAGGATGGGGGTGGAGGAGTGGGGGTGGAGGGATGGGAGGATGGAGGGATGGGGGATAGGAGATGGGAGAATGAAGGGAGTATAAGTAGTATAGTTAGTGCAATACTTTTCTATCCAGGCTAGATCTGAACACAGAATCGAGTTTAGAAATGTTTCGTATAACCCTATAATGTAGGAGTTTTACTGAACTTTACGTAAATTTCATTTGACTTAGCTCAGTCAGCAACTGACTTGTGTGTAGGTGACTTAATTGGAAGAGTCACTGGTTCGAATCCCGCATCCTTCTCCGATTTCCAACTTTGACTGACACCTTGCCAAACAGTCTCTAAAGCGTATAATAGGACACAGGCGACGGCTTCGGCCGCAGGTACGCGCGTAGGCTCCTGACACACCAGCAACTGACGAAGATCTGAAGGCTTTATTTATCCGGGAAACGCTGCACTGACTGAACGGGTTACATAACGGTAATGGACAGATAATTGAGAGTCGTAATACAGAGAGTGCATTTGGGTGATGAGCACCTCGCGGATTCCGATGGTGAAAGAAGAAAAGAAGAAGGGAATGAGGGAAGGAAGGAAAGAGGGAAGGAAGGAAGGGAGGACGAAAGCAAGGGGAGGAAGAGGGAAAGAGGGAGGGAAAAGAAGCATGGATTCTGGTGGTGAAAGAAGAAAAGAAGAAGGGAATGAGAGAAGGAGGGAAAGAGGGAAGGAAGGAAGAAAGGAAAGAGAGGAAGAGGGAAAGAAGGAGGGAAAAAGGGAAGGAAGGAGGGAAAGAAAGAAAGGAGAGGAAGAGGGAAAGAGGGAGGGTAAGAAGCATGGATTCTGGTGGTGAAAGAAGAAGGAAATAAGAGAAGGAAGGAAAGAGGGAGGGAAAGAAGGAAGGGAAAAAGGGAAGTAGGAAAAGAGTAAATGAGGGAAGGAGGGAAGTAAGGAAAAGAGGGAAGTAAGAAAAAGGAGGGAAATAGGGAAGGAGGGAAGGAACGAAGGATGAAGTGAGGAAAGAAGGCAAGAGAGAAAATAATGAATAATCAAAGGACAAACGAACGAGCGAATGAATGAATGAATGAATGAATGAATGAAAGAATGAATGAACAAACGAACGACTGAATGAAAGAAAGAAGGAAGAAAGAAAGGGATAAAGGGAGGAGAGAGGAAGAAAATAAGTAAACAAAGAAGATAAGTGAACAAGGAACTGAATATTCACGGAGATTTAAATAAACTAGAACAATAGTCTTGAAACTGATTATTAAAATCTAACCCAAGTAGTTCGAAAATCATCCAAATAGGTAATACTTACCATTACTACAATTCGTTTGGAAAAATACGACCCAAAATAGAGATTGGTAGTGTGATCTTTGTACCTCAATAGACACGTTAATATCAACCAATCATTGTATATAGATCACTCGTCCATCTATCCTTGGAATATGGTCTTTCTATATGAAACCCAGATATCATCAAAGACATTGATAAACTAGAAAGAGTACAGAGAGGAGCTACAAAATACATAACAAATATAAGCAAAACATACGGAAACCTCTTCAACAGTTTAAACCATTTCCTGTAAATAAAACACAGACACAGTGGAGGATTTCACACAAGCCTCTAGGATTTTAGAAAGAGTAGATGATATACAAATTTAAGATATTTTCATACTGAATACTAACCGGGAGAGAAATACTGGCTTAAGCTGTCAGGGCGTGGGTTTGACCTGGTATACACAATTTTGCTAGTCGCGTCGTCAGTGAATCAAATAAGCCTTTAGCCAAGAAAATTGAATGTAATACAGTTGCAAGTTATTCACTCGGATAAACATGTAAGCATTTTTCTTTTTTATCCGACGTCGTTATGAACCGAAAAGGCTCCGGTCGATGTGACTTTATTGTTTTAAGAAAGAGAAAAGGAAAAAAAAAAAAAATAAAGAAAATGTAAATAAAAGTTGATTGAAAGGAAGGGAAGAATGAAGGAAGGAATGAGTAAAGAATAGAATGTATGGATAAAGAAAAGAAGGAAGAAAGGGAGAAGAGAATGAATAAAGGAAGGGAGGAAGGAAGAGAGGAAAGAAGGAAGGGAGGAAGGAAGAGAGGAAAGAAGGAAGGGAGGAAGGAAGAGAGGAAAGAAGGAAGGGAGGAAGGAAGAGAGGAAAGAAGGAAGGGAGGAAGGAAGAGAGGAAAGAAGGAAGGGAGGAAGGAAGAGAGGAAAGAAGGAAGGGAGGAAGGAAGAGAGGAAAGAAGGAAGGGAGGAAGGAAGAGAATAAATAAAGAAAGGGAGGAATGGTAGGAGGAAAGAATGAAGAGAGGAAGGAAGAGAGGAAAGAAGGAAGGGAGGAAGGAAGAGAGGAAAGAAGGAAGAGAGGAAGAAAGAGAGGAAAGAAGGAAGGGAGGAAGAAAGGAAGAGAGGAAAGAAGGAAGGGAGGAAAGAAGAAAAGCAAGAGGGAAGGGAGGAAGGAAGAGAGGAAAGAAGGAAGGACCTAAAAAAAGAAGAAAGGCAAGAGGGAAGAAATAATGGCGAGAGGGAGGAAGGAGGGGAAGGGAGTAAGGAAGGAAAGAATGAATAAAGAAAGTAAGGAAAGAAGGAAGGAAGAAAGGAATGAAGGGAAGAAAGAATGAATGAAGGATCGAAGGGAATGAGGGAAGGAAGAGAGTGAGGAAAAGAGGGAGGAAGGGAGAAGGGAGGGAAGGGGGTGGGGAATGGGAAATGGGGTTTCAGTAGGATTTATGTGGGCGAATATTGCGCTGACAGACGATAGGGTTTGAGGAGATATGGGCTTTGAAATTTTCGCTACGGGAACACGGATAGGGTACGGAAGGGATATAGTATGACAGACGAGACTTTAAGATGGAATGGTCTCAAGTCTGTAAGGCCCTCACCCTTCCCATTACCGTGAAACACTTGAGAGCTTTTTTTTCTGGATAAGGTCTAAACGATTCCATTCGATTACAGAGAAGACTAGGAGTAAGCGGGTCTAGGGAACTGGCTTGGGTAACCTGCTTTTGTAATCTTGAGGTTGCCTGAAGGTTTTCTTTGATTATTGGGCCATAGTTATATTTTGGATTACAGGAATCTCTAGGGTTGAGGGATGGAGTGTCTGCGAAGAGCTGGGATTGGATTGAGATTGAGATTGAGACTCTTTTGGATTTTGCTTAAATGGAATAAAGAGCCGAGGACAAGTCCCTCCAAAACAAACATTGGAGGAAATCTTCTTCATACTGCCCATCTTCGCCACTCGTCAATATCCTCACCTACATCTGTAAGTGCAGCCCCGAGGGGTTGACACTCGGTCACCAGATCTATCGTAAGATCCTCTTTCCTTATTTTATCAACTTTGTATTCCTTTCGTCTTTTCGCATAAGACTGATGACTCTTTTTCTTCTAATGTAAACTTTTGACATAGTAACAGTCACACATGAATACAACACAAACAACAAGTCACAGTTTCTTCCCAGAGAAAGCTATGGGAGGATCCAAAAACTATATAGCTATGGGATTAATCAGCAAAACTTGAGACAATATTCGTTATAATTATAAAAAAAAAAATCAATATAGAAACGAACGCGATATAACAAGACTGGATGCTAGCGTAAGTTTCATCTGATTCAATGATCTTTGACATAACAATGTCTTCTGTCTATCTTCAGGGGATTTTATGCATTTTATAGATTCTTTTCTGTCACAAGAAAATCTGTCCACGAAAAATTTAAGTCAATGTTTACGGTTGCAATCATGTCAAGAGAATTCAGACCCTGACTGATGATAAACCTGAGAGAAATCTAAGGTTCCCTTCTGATTGAGAGAGGATTAGTAAACAGCGATTGGTTAGGTCCGTCCAATCCAGTGACAGACTTTGTAGATTTTATTATGTGAATAAAATCTGGCCCCTTCCATACGAAAAGGGAACTTGTTTTGGTATGATTTGCGTCAGACGATTTTGTTTAGATCTGGAGACAATCCAGAACTGAGTAAAGAGAAAAGAATGAGAATGACCCTAAGGATGAAAATAAAGATTATGATGACGAAGATGAGGACGAAGAGCAGGAAGAGGAGGAGGACATGGAAGAAGAAAAGGAGGATGAGGAGGAGAAGGAAAAGAGGAATGAGGAGGGGAAGTTGGAGAAGAATCGGGATCGGGAGTGGTAAAAGAAAAGAGGAGGAGAAGAAGAATGTGGTTGCGTTGGATATGGAGACGTAGATGCTGACGGGTGTGTTTATGCGTGTTGGAAGGGAAGGAGGTGGAGGGGGGGAGGGAATGGGGAGATATGGAGGGGGGGAAAGAAAGGGAGAGGCGAGGGGTCGGTGGTTGTCCCTGGAGGTGGCAATGTCCCTTAGCGACAAAAAGACAGAAGGCAGTCTCGACTTCGAGTTCAAATTTACGAAGAGCGTTGGCGGTACGATGGCATCGGTGTTTACGTCCTGTGGGGGGTGGAGGGAGGGACAAGATTTACGCATCGATGAATGAGGAGGGCTGAGATTGTGAGGAGGAGGAGGAGAAGAAGGAGGAGGAGGAGCCTCGACTTCGGGGAGAAATGCGAGTTCGAGAAGGAGGAATAATTGCTGTGGACACAACGCGTTTGGTGGAAGGGTTCTCCAGGTAGCTGAGACGGCGGGTTAGCAAACGAAGAAGGGTCTTCGAAGAGAGGAGGGAATGTTCGCAAAAGATGAGGGAGAGAAGGCGTGTCATGTGGACTTCCGTACCTTATCATACCATCTAAATTCCTTATCATACCATTATACCTTATCATACCATCTAACAAAAGAAAGACAAAAAACAGAAAAGGCTGAAGAGAGGAGGGAATGTTCGCAAAAGATGAGGGAGAGGCGGCGTGTCATGTGAACTTCCATACCTTATCATACCATCTAACTTCCTTATCATACCATTATACCTTATCATACCATCCAACAAAAGAAAGACAAAAAACAGACAAGGCTGAAGAATTTGTACGTGAGTGTGAGTGTTCCATACCCCTACTGAATGATATACTTCTAGACTTCCGAAGTAAAAAGTAAAAAAGAAATTTCTTAGAAAGTCAGACTGAAAGGAGTGTAGTATTAGGTCATTCCAAGCGTTACTGAATTATGCACAGTAGTTCAAGACTCCTGAAGTATGAAGGTAAGAAACTTTTTAAAAAATCAAAAGAGTAAGTGCGTGCTATACGAGCATCCCATACTCTACTGAAATCTACATCATATACATCTCAAAACATATAGAGCATTGAGGTAACGAAGTTTTCGAGGATGGAGTAGAAGGACCGTAGTATTTGAGTATTTCATATCTTTCTAAATTATCTATATGATAGCCCCATATAGGACTACCTGTCTATGCTCTAAAAGACAATACAGACTCTACAGACTCTATAGACTCTGTTCCTCACAGGATATAGAAGATGAAGCAAAAGGAAATCTTTGTTGAAAAATAATCTCAAAGTTATTTTCAACTCCTACGTCCTGAAGTCTATTACCCAACAGAACAAAATCATATGGAGTTATCCAAAATTAAATCTGTGAATATGAGTCTTAAAGACAGTTATATCATATGGAGCACAGAACTAGTTAATGAATTAATGAATATTATTTCTTATCAATTACTATTTTGATTGTGTTAGTTCATGTCAAATACTGCTGTCTTATGAATCCTTCTTAACCTATCTTATATTACTGTGTCTTATGTTATCTTAATGTATCTTATCTTGTCTCATCTTGTCTTGTCTTGCCTTATTCAATTTTATTCCATTTATCTATTCACTTTTGTGTCATAGGATCAAGCAGCGGTTCTGGGAACTCAATGTATAGACATCAGAATAACAAATAAACATTCAAATCATATATAAGACTGAAAACACAGAACGACAACATGTAATACAAAGGATTTTCCCCAATATATTGTTCAAAGCAACAACACACCTAAAAAAAAAAATAATAATAAAAATGCAAAGGTAAGCGAAGGAAGGAGGACTAAGAAAAGGAGGGAAGGAAGGGAGGAAGAAGAACGAAAAAGGAAAATAAAAAAATAAAAAAAGAAGAAAATAGAAAAAGGCGAAAGAGAAAAGGGAAAGTGATTCGGGAATGGCGCTGAGGGAAGAGAGTTCGAAGATTGGAAAAACATTTGCAGAGATGGAAGGAAAGGGAGAGGCTGAAAGACGAGGCAGGGGAAAACTTTGCGAGACTCGGGGAGGCGAACAGAAAGAGGAGGATAAAGAGGAGAAAGAGGAGGAGGAGGAGAAAGAGGAGGAAGAGGAGAACGATGAGAAAGAGGAGGAGGATGAGAAAGGAGAGGAATAGGAAGAGGAGGGGATATAAAAGAAGAGGAGGATAAAGAGGACGAAGAGGAGGAGGATGAGAAAGAGGAGGAAGAGGAGAAAGAGGAGGAAGAGGAGGAGAATGAGAAAGGAGAGGAATAGGAATAGGAGGGGATATAAAAGAAAAGGAAGGAAAGGAGGAAGAAGATGACGAGAATGAACAGAGAAAAGATGAGGAGGAAGAGGAGGATGAGAAAGTAGAGGAGGATAAAAAAGGGGAGGAATAGGAAGAGGAGGGGAGATAAAAGAGGAGGAAGGAAAGGAGGAAGAAGACGACGGGAATGAATAGAGAAAAGATGAGGAGGAAGATGACGAGGGGAAGGCATGAAGGAAGGGGAGGAGGAGGGAGAAGGGGAGAAGGAGAGAAAGATAGGGAAGGAGAGAAGTAGGAGGAAGGGAAGAACAAGGGATAAGGGGAGAATGAGGGGGAAGGGGAGGAGGAGGAAGGGGAGAGGGAAGGAGAAGGGGAGAAGGAGGAGGAAGGGGAAAAGGATTGGGGAGGGGAGAAGGAAAGGGAAGGGGAGAAGGAAGGGGAAGGGGAGAAGGAAAGGGAAGGGGAGAAGGAAGGGGAAGGGGAGAAGGAAGGGGAAGGGGAGAAGGAGGGGGGAGGGGAAAAGGAAGGGAAAGGGGAGAAGGAGGAGAAGGGGGAGAAGGAGGGGGAAGGGGAGAAGGAGTGGGAAGGGGAGAAAGAGGGGGAAGGAGAGAAGAAGGAGAAAGGGGAGAAGGAGGTAGAAAGAGGAAAAAGGAGGAAGAAGGAAGGAGAAGATAGGAGAAGGAAAATAGAGGAGGGGAAAGGTAAGGGAAAGAGGAGGAAGGAGGGTGAAAGAAGAGGAAAGAGGGGGAAAGTGGGGAAAAGAGGGGGAAAGGAAGGAGAAGGAGGGGGAAGGAGGGGAAGGAGGGGAAGGAGGGGAAGGAGGGAAAGGAGGGGGAAGGAGGGGGAAGGAGGGGGAAGGAGGGGGAAGGAGGGGAGAAGGGGGAGGGAAGGAAGGGGGAGGGAAAAGGGGGAGGAGGAAGGGGAGGTTGGGAGGGAAAAAGGGGGTGGGAGGAAGAAGGGGAGTGAGAGGGGGGGGAGAAGGAGTGAAGGGGGAGGGGAGAGGAGGGGAGAAGGGGAAAGTGAGAGGAGGGGGAAGGGAGGGGAGGGAGGGAGGGAGAGGGGAAGGGGGGAGGGGAGGAGGTGAGTGAGAGGAGGGGGAACGGGAGTGAGAGGAGGGAGGGAGTGAGAGGAGGGGGAAGGGGAGTGAGGGGGGAGGAGGAGGGGAAGGGAGAGGGAGGGGGAAGGGGAGTGAGGGGAGGGGAGTGTGAGAGGGGGAGGGGGAGGGAGGGGGAGGGAGGGGGAAGGGGGAGAGGGGGGAAGGGGAGGAGGGGGAGGGGGGGAGGAAGAGTGGAGAGGAGGGGGAGAGGAGAAGGGGGAGGGGGGGTGGGAGAGGTGGGATGGGGGAGGGGAGGGGTGGAGTAAGAGGGAAGGATTAGAGGGTGATCAAGATGATGATGAAGATAAGAAATAAAATAGGACTGTGAATAAAAGGAGAAAGAAGGAGGAGGGATAGAAATTAGATAAGTGGGCTGGGACTCGGAAATCGCTTAGAAAGCACCTGTCTAATGACAGTCAACACAGTCTCTGATGTAAGCGGCCTTGTGCAGATACACTAGTGGATTTTGCCTTTATTCTGACCTATAGAAAAAAGCGAAGTTTTGATTAATCCGTTCTTTGAAAAGCTTATGATATTGTCACACATCAGAGACTCTCAACTAAGTATTGCAAGGCGTAAGAGGTAACTTGTTAAGTTAAATGACCAATGGTTGAGCAATTTTAAACAACGCGTTGTTTTAAACAGAGGTTCCATCTTACTTGTGGAGTTCCTCAGGGTTCTTTTATTGAGTCCGTTCTCATTAGAGTATACATGGATGACACAGATCATGAACTGAAATCTACTGCATATAAGATTATTGATGATAATGTACCTTTTAAATCAAGTAAGTATTCAATCAAATGTAGAGAGGATCGTGTAATATTCTGAATTTTGAATGATAAAATCTTAGCTGAGAAATTTTAAATTCATGCACAAATACCTTTAAGTGGAAATAACACTATGCATCACTACAAGTTATATGAAAATTGTACAGAAATAATTTTGAAGGAATTACAAAGAATGACTTATATCATCTATACTTCATAGTTGTTTCAGACAAAGTAGATAAAATACAAAAACTGATATCATGATCTGACTTCAGTCTGTCAACCGTCATCAATCAACTACATCAATCATAAATCCGCCCATATTTGATATATTTTTTCCATATTATCTCCAAATCTACACCTTATCCACTGGTGCAGGGATGACCCATCATCCAGGAGGTGCTAAGATAAGAGGGAGGGTGGAGGGGAGTGGAGTGTATTTAGGGATGGAATGGGTGGGAATGATTTTATGCCTTTTTCTTTTTGGCTACCTCCCTTGTAAGGGGGAAAAAGCCTTGGTATAAGTGTGTATATGTATGTATTTCCAAATCTCGTTAAAAGACATTGACATGATGAAAAGGCTCCTAAACTGACAGTATCTATAAAAAACGTATCGCATCAAAACCACCTGAAATGTTTTAACCTATTTTCTCTAAAGAAATGGAAACTCACCGAAGACTTGATGTAGTTCTACAAAGTTTCAAAGTAAATCAACATAATCAAAACTGAGGAAAATTTCATGTCAAACAGTAAAAGAGGAGAAACAATGACCTCAACCTGTCATAATTTAGTTTTGATTCTGAAGTCAGCTATAACTAGCGCCTCTATCCTAAGAAGGTGACGTTATAGAGATGATGCCATAGAGATGGAGCAATAGAAATGGTTACGGAGAGAGAGTGGCGGAATGGATGGATAGCAAAAGTTGAAAGTGATCAGCATTAATTTTTTTTTTTTTTTCTTTTTTTTTAGCAAAAACTAACTTCTGACCATGACGAAAGAGCGCTCATCACACTCTACAAATCACAAGTTCGGTGCGTATCCCGAAATATTCCTACATCTCCACTGACAAGGAAGCTCGTTGGCTGAACTGGTTAATTGCGTCGTTACTTGCGGCGAAGTTCGAGGGGATGGCGGTTCGAATCCTGCCACCGGCGAAATTGAACCATAGGCATGGTTAATTAAATTCCACGCTACAAAGTCATCTGTGAGGGGCACCGTCCTAGCCTTCCCATAGGGGAGAGTTTGTGACGTTAAACCATATCATCATCATCCATTGAGAAATATCATCACAACGATGGGCTACAGGTATCACCCAGGGAAGGTTTCAAGCTCTCAGAGAAGCTTGAACGTCCAGATATTCCAGGCAAAGGTAACGTCCAGACCTTCCAGGCATAGGTAACAAGAACACGGACTCTATTTCATGTCTCTTTAGAAGTTTCTGGATGCAATGAAGTACAAGATCACCAAAGAGGCACATCGACGAAGGCCCAGACATCCCTTACCTCCTGTCCGAAAACCTCGACCAGCGAATTCATATTTCTTCTACGAGGGTAAGCTCTGTCTGCATAAAACATTAGACTTGCGATCTCCACGTAAATGCAAAGTTAAGAAAATATATTCATACATATACGCAAACATACTGAGATGCGAGTGGGTGGGTGACGGGGTTTTATTTGTTTGTGACGTGGGAGGAACACCAACGGAAAAGAATGTTAAAATGGCAGAATTGCTTACAGATGGAAAGGTTTGAAAGTAAACGCGTGAAAGACGCAGACGATGGTTATAAGTAGAATAGGCGAGGGCAAACTGCAATAGTGGACACACATGGAAGATAGCCAGGGCACGTGGAGAGTTTCAAGTGTCCTGAAACAAACGTGGACTGCAAGGGAGGAAAGACACAGGATGTGAAACGCTGGATAACATCACGGTAGACAATATGAAGTGCAATCATCATTATAACATACAAATAAAAAATGACGTAGAAGATGAGAATGAAGATCTGCACGACGGTTATTCTATAGAGTACAAAGACATGGGTACTGAGAAGTGGCCGCTTCATTAAATCGGCGACCACCCCTCTCCGTTTTCTCATTCAGAAAAGGAGAAGACGGTGAGAAATTCCTCTGGGCTGGTTCAATTTATTTCTCACACACACTCCCTCACCCTCATCCCCCACCCACTCCCCCTCATGCATCACAGCATCATCTATACACAACCATTCTCTATTCAACCCTATCTTCTGTCCTCTCCTGTCCTTCCTCAACAGACATTCCCCTCTTTCACAATGTCCCTTTTACGCCATCCACCCATCTCATCCTAGGTCGCCCCCTCATGTTCACTCCTTCCACCTCTGACTTCTACACCTCTTTTAATACTACTACTACTAATAATAAAACAAAAAATATATGGCGATATAAAAATAGAATAAAGATAAGAATAAAAATGTAAATAATGAGACATATTCATAGTAATAGCAATAACAATAATAATGAAAAAATTATAATAATACAATGAAAATAATAACAATAGAACTAACAATAACAATAACAACAATAACAATGACAATAGAAATAACAATAACAATAACAATAAAAAACAAAAACAATAACAATAGTAATAATGATGATAACAACAACAACAATAACAACAGTTGAACGAAGAGAGGAGTGTGGAGTGCTACTCCACGAGAACAAAAATGGGAGGAGGAGGAAGAGGAGGAGGAAGAGGAGGAGGAGGAGGAGGAGGAGGAGGAGGAGGAGGAAGAGGAGGAGGAGGAGGAGGAGGAAGAGGAGGAGGAGGAGGAGGAGGAGGAGGAGGAGGAGGAGGAGGAGGAGGAAGGGCTTGTTGGGAGTATTTCTTGGTAGGAACAGGAGATTGAAGGGATGACGTGGGATTCGGGATTGGGATGCAGGTAGATAGAGGATTGAGATGGAGGGTCCCTGTCTGACTGACAGACCAGAGGAGACAGGCAGCCAGAGATCTCCTTGGATGAAGGCAAAGCCATTTCCGGAGGTAATACAAGGGAATACAAT
>NC_134792.1:26848593-26853593 GCF_046742065.1 Oratosquilla oratoria
CTCCTAAAATTTTAACGAATATTTTTCATCTTTCTTCTTTCCCGAATAATACTCGAATATAGATACAAAGCAATTCTCTGTGTCTGGAAACAGGAGGATTGGGTCTGGATGTCTAGTCTTGAGTTTGCCACAGAGAACAGCCGGGAATTGAGATAGGAAGAAGGGTGAGGGTGGCTAGTGTACCTACCCGCCATTTGTCCCCATAAACTAACCGAGACTTTTCGCCTCTTTATTTATTGCCTTTCACTCGCTTTCTATATCCTTAACTTTTCTTACATTTTCATTCCTATTTCCCTCCATTTCGTTTTATTTCCTCTATTCTCCTTTCATCTCTTCCCCCTCTCCCTGACACGCTTCCTCCTCCTCCTCCCTGTCCTTTATTTATTCTTTTTTTTTCGTAATACTTCCTCTCATTCATTTCCACCTTTTCTATACTACCTTCTCTTTCTCACTTTCCCCTTTCTCTTTTCACAATATTCCATTCGTTCTCGTTCCTCTTCGTTCTATCTTCCCCCGCTCCTTCTCTTATTTCCTTTAGTTCCCCTTCGTTCAATTTGCCTCACTTCAAGCTTTTACTTTGCAATCCCCGTTCATCTTTATTTTTCTCTTCTTCGTTGCTCTTCCCTTTCTCTGCTCAATTTGGTTCTACGTGGCTGCTGTTGTCTCTCTTCATTTCTGTTCTCCGTACCTAAAAGAAGCGCTCGGTAGTGTTAAATTGTTTCCATTTCGCTATGTAGAATGCTTAACGAAATATCTATTGGGTAGAGGTACAGAAGCTTTTGTGTTACTTTTTTTTTCCAATTCACAAAACCGAAAGAACAGAAGTTGCTGTACATAGGCCTTTGGGTTTAAATGTATATCAGTGTGAATATACATATGTATACAGTTTCATATGAATGCTTGTATGCATATAAAATGTATTTGTGTGGGTGAACGGGTGTTTTAAGTGTGTGCGGTTGTGTATGTGCGTCTTTCTTGAGTGTGTGTGTGTGTGTGTGTGTGTGTGTGTGTGTGTGTGTGTGTGTGTGTGTGTGTGTGTGTGTGTGTGTGTGTGTGTGTGTGTGTGTGTGTGTGTGTGTGTGTGTGTGTGTGTGTGTGTGTGTGTGTGTGTGTGTGTGTGTATCTTTGTGTGTGTGTGTGTGTGTGTGTGTGTGTGTGTGTGTGTGTGTGTGTGTGTGTGTGTGTGTGTGTGTGCGTGTGTATGTTTATGTGTGTGTGTCTGTACGAGCATGTTCCTATGTTCGACCACACAAATATCCATACATGTATGCTTATATGTACGTGTGAACACACACACACACACACACACACACACACACACACACACACACACACACACACACACACACACACACACACACACACACACACACACACACACATACACACACAGGTAAGGTAGGCTACACTAACACGTTTACAGATGATGCAAAAATCATCCGAAGAATAAAAGATGAGGCGGACTGCAAATTGTTACAAGATCTAGACAATATATATGCATGGAGTCAATTGCGGAGAATGAACTTTAACACTAAATTATGCAAAATACTTGAAATGGGTAAAAACTCAAAAAGACTATCAATGAATTGCTCAATAAGAACAAGTCAGTTACAGAAGTAAAAGAAGACCAGGATCAATGTGTTGATTGCAGAGATGTTGTCACCTAACAACAAACATATATTTATAAAACATGAAGCAGAGAATAGATTATTGCAAGATGTAGAGAGCATTCGCGTGTGTAGCCAATTGTGTAAAATAAACTATAACGTCTGAAATTAGAATAAATTGGTTTAAAGAAATTAGAGTGAATGTATAATAGGCAATATATCGGTCTCTCTCTCTGTCTCTCTCTCTCTCACACACACACACACACACACACACACACACACACACACACACACACACACACACACACACACACACACACACACACACACACACACACACACACACACACACACACACACACACACACACACACACACACACACACACACACACACACACACACACACACACACAAATGAATAATGCATGTATTGCTCACAAATACATTGTTATCTGGCAAACATATGATCAAAATCATGGGTGAAACATAAAGTAGAAAGTAAACGAATATAAAGATATCGTTTCACTACGCATACGAGAAAGGGATGAAATAGTCAGGGAATGCTTGATCTACCTTGATGGAAACATGTAGCGGTGGTATGGACTACGCAAAAAGTGAAGGGGATAGATTAGATTTAGAGAATACTGACAACACCCACAATTTTTTTTCTCAAATTTGAATAAACAATGTACAAAAAGAGACTAAAACTACTGGGCTTGTAATCACCGAGATAAAGACAAGAGGTAGCTTACTTTGAGACCACAAACTATCATAGAGCCATGGGAACAAAATGGATATCAGAACGTTTAAATAATTTCAAGATCATATTTGCTCACATAGATGCATCAGTTTTTGAAACGGATTAGAAGATGACACAAACAAACTAAATTCTAAAGTGAAACCAAATTTAGGCCCATCACTGGATATATAGACAGGAGACCATGCGTGGAGACACTTTCCTGCATATTATAACCAGACAAAATGCAATTGGACAAACTCACACACGCAACACACACACACACACACACACACACACACACACACACACACACACACACACACACACACACACACACACACACACATATATATATATATATATATATAAACATTTTTGACAACCACAATGCACTTTAATTCTAAGCAATCAACATCGGGAGATTCGATGGAGGCTAACATGCAGAAATTGAAATACGGTACTGCCAAGGACTCGAACACGCCTACCGCATGACAAGTGCTGTAGTGACTTACCGATTACGCTATCTCTCTTGATAGCGTAATCAGTAGTTCACTACAGTCAGTTTTTCTCGTATTCTCGATATAAGTACGTATGTACAAATACAAACATGCATATAAATGCCTACATATATATATATACGTATACATATACATACATATATATGTATATATATGTATATATATATACATATGTATATGTATATTCATATACAGATGGAGTTAAAAAATACAGCGTTGTTGTAGTTATTCAGATTTTTTTCTCTTATTCTCGATTTTCCTGATTAGAGTTTTGCCATCAATCTGGTCAACTGAAACTAGATCACTGTATTCTTACGTTTCTTTTTCATTGTTTGAGCTCAACGTTTCGTCTTAATAAAGACATTTTCAAGAGTAAACTGACGTTAAACCATATCATATAAATATTAATATATATACACATATATATATATGTATGTATATATATATAGATATAGATATATACAGATATATATATATATATATATATATATATATATAACATACATACATGTACATATGTACAAATACAAACACATTAATATAAATACCTACACACACACACACACACACACACACACACACACACACACACACGGCTCGGTGGCGGATTGGTAAAGCACTGGCCTCACAAGGCAGAGAACAGGGGTTCGATTCCCCGGTCGGGCGGATATAAGTTGGGTTTGTCTCCTTTCACGTGTAACCCCTGTTCACCTAGCAGTGAGTAGGTACGGGACGTTAGTCAAGGAGTTGTGACCTTGCTGTCCCGGTGTGTGGTGTGTGAGTGGTCTCAGACCTACCCAGAGATCGGCAAATAAAGAGCTCTGAGCTCACTGCCGTAGGGTGGTGTCTGGCTGTCTCGATAGAGACTGTAGCAGATCCGAGGTGAATACACACACACGCACAAACACACACACACAAATATATATATATATATATATATATATATATATATATATATATGTATATATATACATATACATATATATATATATATGTATATATATATATATGTATATGTATATATATGTATATACCTACAACACATATATACCTAAATACATATATCTGTTTATAAGACCTGTCGCGTTGCGTAAGCGATATAAGAGCGTGGGAACCGAACAAAAGAGCTGCAAGACTCGAGCCGAGTCCTCCAGAAACCACTCGACCTCCTCCGGTAATTTGTTCCCCTGCCTCCTCAATGGTCGACCGAACGGAAATATTCCAACCCAAAAGTCTGTTATTTCTATACCCAGACAACAGAGGAAAATAGAATGAAATAAAAGGAAGCCTTTTGTGTTCGGATAGACAATGAAATAGTTGACACCAGGAGACTTTGGGACAAAAAAAAAAAAAAAAAAAAAAAAAAAAAAATTACAGTCAGGATACCATTACTACAAATACTTTTCTCTGGTTAATCTTTAGCCAGTCACTACGATAGCTATAATTGCTCCACACGCGATTGTATTCAGCTGATGATCAAATTCTGTACTAAAAGTGTGGATCTCAATCCTTTTACTGAAGCTTCTTAACCAGGAACCTACGGAACCGTAGAGGAATATATATGTCACGTAACAGGCACTGTAATATTGAAGTTTTAAATTAAACTGATACTATTTTCACCACTAATGTAAAACACGAATTAGTGTTTTATTACTACAATGAAGAAAGAATAAACTTAATTATCACTAATGCATAGATAAATGAAAAAGTCGATAAATGGATAGATAAAGAATAAATGAATAATTAAATCAATAAATAAAAATAATCAAATAGATAAATAAATGAATAAGTATCTAATTAACAAATGAATAAATGAATAGTTAAATAAACAAATAAATAAATATTAATAAATAAACAAATATATAAATATATGGATGAACAAAATACATGAAAAAATGTATATATATATATACATAACAACATATATATATATATATGTATATATGAAAAAGTAAATAATATAATAATTAAAAAAAATTAATAAGCATAGCAAAGTAAACCTTTTATGTTGTATTCCATGTTGTGGGTGTGTGATATTTGGCCACTGCCGAAATTGTTCAAGAGACAAAAAAAAAAAAAAAAAAAGTTGAGAACCATTTTGGGGGGAGACTTAGTCCGCTTAAGCCGAGCTTGA
>NC_134792.1:26863593-26868593 GCF_046742065.1 Oratosquilla oratoria
TAAAGCAATTACAGAATAACTGAAAAGAAAAGAAATTGCCAAACTACAAGTGAATAAATAAGAGAAAAAAAGACATAAAGAAGGATAGAAAAAAAAGGATAGAAAGAAAGGAAGAAAACAAAACAACAAAAAAGAGAAAGAAAGAAAAGGATATAGAAAGAACATAAAAAAGAAAAGAATACCTTCGATGAAAAGTCAACTCACAAAATGCTCAGCAACTGAAAGCAGTTAAAGGTATATAGTCCCATAATCAAACTGCCTCTGTCAGTCATTTATGATTTCTACATTCACTCAAGCTGCCACCAGACGATTATTCTTAGATAAGCTCATCAAACAACGCAGTGAAATTGATAAATCTATCTGAAGTAACCATTCCATTTCTATTCATCAATTCTATTGTTTGTTCTATTCCCAGGCGATTTCATTCAGTTGAGGTAAATAATTTGTGTAGGAATAAGAAGGAAGGACAGCGCACCAGGAATTTAAATACTTTCTCTGCTTTATACATCTTCTTCTTATTTACACGAATCAGATTTATTCACCCGAGGAGCGACCTCTGTACAAGACGTGGTCTCCACGAAGAAATATCTCACAAAACACTCAATGAATATATTGAGCCCAAGGAAAGAAACGCTGGTTCCTCCCGACGAGATAATTGAAAATAAACTATCTTTGCATATTTGAATCAAGAGGGAACAGTGGAACTTTTGGTTGTGACAGCTCAATAGTGATGATAATTTTTCGACGCTTTACGATGTAAATAGGTAGGAGTTGGCAACACAATATGTAGTAAACAAAGTATGACGTCATAGATGAATAAACGCAATTGACTGTTTACGTTTGTTGTTCCGGCTCACTGCCTGCCGCTCTTTCAATGAAATGTGGATGACACCAATCTGAAACTAATATTTATGCGAGCAGCCTTGTATATATAACGTGACACCCCTATGGATCATATTCACATATTTTTTTAATGAATGAATAGTATCATTATATGACAAATTCGGATGACTGGGTTGCCACAGGGAGGCAGATTCTTTACTAAAAAAAATTGAAAGGTTCTTCACGGAGATTCTGTCCGGTACTACGTCTCCCGGACACTTTCCCACTTACCCAAGACAAAAACCGGACATTCTCCCATCTGTACGAGACAAGAGTAGGACATTTTTCTACCAACTCATGATAAGAACTGGACACTTTCCCACCTACCCAAGACAAAAACCGGACATTCTCCCATCTGTACGAGACAAGAGTAGGACATTTTCCCACCTACTCATAAGAACTGGACACTTTCCCACCTACCCAAGACAAAAACCGGAAATTCTCCCATCTGTACGAGACAAGAATAGGACATTTTCCCACCTACTCATGATAAGAACTGGATACTTTACCACCTACCCAAGACGCGAATCGGATATTTCCCCACCTACACACGACGAATTCTGAAAGTCCTGCTGATCACCACCACTATAATCTTTACTATCCTCAGAAAACTATTTCTCTCATTAAATAAATGAAGAAATATATGCTGAATCGAGATCTTCATTTGATATAGGAACTCTGTGCTTCATGAATGAATGAATGAAGAAATAAGTATATAGAGATATATAAACAAATAAATTAACAAAGGGATCAGTTTATTGAGTGTAGTTGGGCAGGCTTATGGGAGGGTTTTGATTGAGAGGATTAGGAAAGGAACAGAGGGAGTAATTTGTGAGGAACAGTGTATGTTTACAACATTTAGGGGTTGCGCGGATCAGATTTTTGTCGTAAGGTAGATATGTGAGAAAGCTTTAAGAAAAGATAAGAATGTTTTTGGGGCCTTTATGGATTTGGAAAAGGTTTATGACAGAGTAGACAGGAAAGCATTGTGGGAGGTATTGCAAAAGTATGGAATAGGAGGAAAGCTGTTAAGAGAAGTCAAGAGTTTTTACGAGAGTAGTAGAGCCTGTGTAATAAAATTAGAAATGGAGAGAGTGAGTGGTTTGAGGTAAAGATGGGACTTCGCCAGAGATGTGTTATGTCGCCTTGGCTGTTCAATTTATAGATGGATGGGGTGGTGCGAGAGGTAAACGCAAGTGTAATGGGCCGGGGATTGGAGATGGTTAAAGAGGGTGGAGCAAAATGGGAGGTAGGCCAGTTGTTGTTTGATAAAGCCACTGCGCTTGTAGCAGGATCAGAGGGGGGATTAAGGAAATTAGTGATAGAGTTTGGGAAGGTGTGTGAAAGGAAGTTGAAGATAAATGTGTGTAAAAGGTAATGAGATGTACAAGGGGAGAATATGGCACCAAATTGGAAGTGAGTATTAAGGAAGAGAGACTGGAGGAGGTGGATAGTTTTAAGTTCTTGAGTGTGAATGTGGCGTGAAAGGGAGGATTGGAGGTAGAAGTAGAATGTAGATTGAGAGAAGCAAGTAAATACCTTGTGGGGCTAAAAAGTGTAATAAGAAATAGAAATTTGGAAATGGATGCTAAGAGAAGATAGTATGAAGGAGTAATTGTGCCGACAGCACTGTATGGGACATGGAACATAAGAGAGGAAGAGAGGAGAAGTTTCAATATGCTTGAGATAGTATGCCTGAGAAGTTTCGTGTTGGTTACTATGTTATATAGAGTGAGAAACGAGGAGGAGAGGAAGAGGGCAGGGGTAGAAAGGGAATTAGGAGATAGAGCTGATGAAAGAATATTGGGATGGTTTGGACATATGGAAAGAATGAGTGAAGGAAGATTAGTAAAAGAGATGTGGAAGGCAGAGGTGGAAGGAGTGAACATGAGGGGGTGACCAGGGATAAGATGGATGGACGGGGTAAAAGGGGCATTAGGAAAGAGGGGAATGTCTGTTGAGGAAGGAAGAGAGAAGACAGAATATGGGGTGAGTGGAGAATGGCTGGCTATGGATGATGCTGTGATGCATGGAAGGGAGTGGGAGATGGGGGTGAGGGAGTGTGAATAATGTTTTGCCGCAGCCCGAAGGAGTTTCTCTCCGTCATTTCTTTTTTTGTATTTGGGGACTTACTATTGATGTCCTGTGTCTTGCTACATTGCTTCCCTGGTCAGTGGGGGAGATTCAGGGATGACCCATGATTCAGGAGGAGCCAAGATAAAAGGGAGTGGAGTGGATGGGAGTGGAGTATGTGGGGATGAAATGGGTGGGAGAGGGTTTTATATATCTTTATTTTCTGGCTACCTCCCCGGTAATGGGGAAAAAGCTGTTGGTATATGTATGTATATATAAATATGTAAATATATAAATAGATGGCTATATAAATATATAAATATAGATATATAAATATGTAAACATATAGATATATAAATATATAAACATATAGATATATAAATATATAAGCATATAAATATATAAATATGTAAATATATGAATATATAAATATGAATATATATATGAATATACAAATATATAAATACATGTATACATTCATATACATATATATATGTATATATATATAAATATATGAATAAACAAATATACAAATATATAAATAAATGAATATATGAATATATAAATATACAAATATATAAATATATAAATACATAAATGTAACATATAAATGTATAAATGTATATAAAATATGTAAATAAACAACTTTATAAATATACAAATATATAAATAAATAAATGAATAAATAAAGAAACATATTAACAGATAAATGAATAAAAAATAAGATAAATAAATAAATATATAAATAAAGAGACAGATAGATAAATAAGTAAATGGATACATAAGTAAATGAATAGAAATGTATAAACAAACAGCCTATAAACAATTAACGAAGTAAATGAAAAGATAGATAAATGAATAGAGAAAATCAATGGGTGAATATATAAATAAACACAAAATAAACAATTTATTATATAAGTAAATCAATGAATAAGCATTTAAAGGAAAAGGTAAGTTCATAAAGAAGTGGAATAGATGAATAAATGAATAAACAAAACGTTGCATTTAACATTAGACAAGGCAAATTTCAGCCTCATCCGCATCTACCCTCCTGAGTGTCAGGGACCCAACAGACATTAATTCATTAACTTAAATGCAAATATCTATTATGTATTACTTGGAAATAAGAAGCGAATATCAACGGGTCGGAACTGCAGCATGAATATTATACAATATATGAATATAAGGGAGTAGGAGAGGAAGAAGCGAAGTGGATGAGAAATGTGTTAGGTGATGCAAGGGTGGATAGAATGAGATATGTGGATGGAAGAATGAGATATGTGGATGGAATTGGTAGGGGTGGGGAAGAAAACTAGTGGATAGGGTGGAATAGTGGTGAGAGGGTTTAGGAATATGGAAAGAATAGAGGAAGAGATATTAGTAAAATATGTGGAAAGTGGACGTGGGTGGAGTGAGCTTGAGAGAAAGACCGAGAATGAGGTGGATGAATGGGGTGGAGGGGTCTGTGGATAAAGTGGAATGTATATTGGGCAGGGAATAGAAAGGAGTAACTTATAGCAGTGAATAAAGGGAGATTGCGAATGAATGAAGGGATGACGTGTCCTGATGGGATATTTTTTCCACCTATTTCATGATTTATCTTATCTCAAGGAAGGGTTGCCATACGGTGAATCGGTGGGGGTAAACCAGATCCTGCTCTTGGCCTGGCTGTGGAAGAGCTCTGTCTCGCTGCATTGCTTCTGACCCAAACGGTGTTGCGAGAAAAGGGAAACCCCTTCATCACTGAGGCGCTAAGATGGGAAGGGTGATTACATGAGTTTTTATTATTCTATCATATGAGATGTTCTTATCTGCTCCGTAATTTATTCAAAGTGAATGAGGAGAGGGTTCGCCAAGTAATAGAACTGTGACTGTAAACTAGCAACGAGTTTCAGGCGTTGCCATGGTGACGCTGTGCATCGTTGCATTAGCCTTAAAATCGAGCAGAGTGGCGGGGACCAGGGATGGCCTTTTATAATTCTATGAGGTGCGGAGATGAGAAAGGGGTTAAATGGGTTTCAGTGTACATTGAGTGGGTATGTCCT
>NC_134792.1:26881093-26883593 GCF_046742065.1 Oratosquilla oratoria
AAGAACTATGATGGTTGAAAGCGTATTTGTTGTAAAGAAAGCGTGTTAATTTCAGAACAGAACACATCGCCTATATCCCAGCAATTATCTAACTCAAGTCATAATTGCTAACGTAAAGAACAAGAACGTACGAAAAGAACGAGGAGAACATATGAAAAAAGGGAGGTAATAAACAGGAACTATATTTCAGTATAAGCGAGCAGGAATATATAAAATAAATCAAGGAGAAGAAAATAAAGCGTAGAAGATGATGCAAGATATGTTTACAAGACGTTAGGTTCAACATTAACATAGAAATCATAATTAAACGATAGTACATTAAGTGTTCATATACATATGCAACACATCAGGCGTATGGGCACGGAAATATCTAATATGGCATTTGTCTTTTCATTTAAACTTATGAATTCACGATTGCCCATAAATGCAAAGGATATATGTACGATTGCTGCGTATTGCCGGTTCAGTGTGTGCGTTAGCTTATGCGTTATGTGTATCCGTGTGTTCGCCTGTATCTTTATTGTACTGCCACATTCCATACAGATTATAGATTATCTCTTAAAAATAAACATATAAAGGAAGCTGTAATGGCGATTCGTTGTAACTCATTGTGTTCCATTGCCTCGGGGTTATTCCCGGGAATAAGAAATAAAACGTCGTCGTCGATCTCCTCCTCGACTTCCAGCTTACGGTAGTATTCTTAAAAACAATATATATATATATATATATATATATATATATATATATATATATATATATATATATATATATGAGAGAAATTCGCTAGTAACAGCGACATCAATTCTATAATTTTTGATGACAGTCGCATGCAGGATTCGAAAGTAATCTTACGGGAGGCCGATAGCAGTAGGTTCGAAAACTGCATGCGACTGTCATAGAAATTATCGATATATATATATATATATATATATATATATATGTATATATATATATATATATATATATGTATATGTATATGTAATATATATATATATATACATATATATACATATATATATATATATACATATATTATATATATATATATATATATATATATATATATATATATATACATAAACCTTATATAAATCCTTGGAAGGTTGGAAGGGAAAGATTCATATAAGGATTTTTTTTTAAGAATACCACCGTAAAATTCCTACAGTGGTATTCTTAAAAAAGTCATTATATAAATCTTTCTCTTCCAAGGATTTATATAAAATGTATATAAGGAACTTTTTTTTTCAGATACCATCGTTTGCCGCCTCTGATTTCAAACGAAAGTGCAACCTCTTAGACTTATCATTGGTAAAGCAGATGTATATTCTATACTTGTTTAAACTTGTCACTGTTGTTGCAAACATAATTTGAGACGTATTATGAATATATTATTGTAATGATATAGGTCCGAAAAAACATACATTGTCCCATTTGTGCGCTGGTGGCATAATGTGGGGGTTAATTGAGGTTGGTCTCACATTCGCTTAGATGAGAGTTCGAATCCTGCACTCCTCCCCAATTCCCAGCAGTGACTATTACCTGCCCCAACAGCCCCGAAAGCGACCAGGAAAACGGTGATGACTTTGGCCGCAGCCACTCAGCACCTCCAGGCGTAAGAACCTCATCATCTTCTCCTCCTTCTTCTTCTTCTTCTTATACTTCTTCTTCTTCTTTTTCTTCTTCTTCTTCTTCTTCTTCTTTCTTCTTCTTTTTATTTTTCTACTTCTTTTTCTTCTTCTTTTTCTCATTCTTCTTCTTCTTCTTTTTCTTCTCCTTCTTTTTCTTCTTCTTCTTCTTCTTATTATTATTATTATTATTATCATTATAATTCTCCTTCTTCTTCTCCTTCTTCTTCTTCTTCTTCTTCTTCTTCTTCTTCTTCTTCTTCTTCTTCTTCTTCTTCTTCTTCTTCTTCTTCTTCTTCTTCTTCTTCTTCTTCTTCTTCTTCTTCTTCTTCTTCTTCTTCTTCTTCTCCTTCTTCTTCTTCATTTGTGGTCTGAAATGGTAGCGACCAAAGTAACGTCGTCTTTCAAGAGTTTGAATCTCAAAAACGTCGTTTCATTTGAAGGGACACTCCCATGAGATAGCGCGTTCATACCCCCATACGTTGCCCCAACTTAAGCGGCAACCGAACCCATACAATTTTCAAAACCTTTTCAAGCTTTTAAAATCATACAGAAGCCAACGGAGTCGAATTATGTCGACAGTCCTTGCGCTTCTATAGAAGACTGAAAGAAATCTTATATCAAGTTCTTCAATCAACCTATGGGTATATATATATTTTTTCTTTTAATATAAAATTAAGTCTCCGCCTTGGTACCCGCAAACAAACCAAAATGGTTTTCTTCATCTACCAAATACTGGTAAGGATGATATTAATCCATAAGTCACTTAAAGAAAGAAATCTGTATGTTATAGGGTTTTAAGTCGAGGATGAAAATACGAGATTGCTATTATCATCATCATTATCATAATTTTTATTTGTTTGTTTCAAAAGCTA
>NC_134792.1:26891093-26903593 GCF_046742065.1 Oratosquilla oratoria
GGTCTATTGTCATTAGTACTGTGCCTTTGCTCTTCATTCCTGACGTACTCGTGGTCCGAAGGATATCATAATGGACTGCATGTAACATACTGCTTGGACACTTGTTCCAGTAAAGTTGGTAAGCCTGTTAGTGCTTGGCTACTTGTCTCGGTAAAGTTGGTAAGCGTAGGTAGTTGTTGTAGGCTCTTCTAATTCACAGCGGTCTTGGATAACGTGTTGGACTCTTAATCGGCAGCTATTACCATCGTCTGAGAGTAAGCAAAACAACAACAGCAACCGATGACAAAGTTCTTTGCAATCAATGTGTCCAGATGAAGAGAACCGTCTAATAACTGCAATAACCAGCGCTTCTATCTATGGGGACAATGTCGTAGTGAGAAGGTAGAGTTGTAGAGGTGGTGAGAAAGCCAAGGAGAATACTACAACGGAGGAATAGTAGAAATTAGAATTAATCAGAATTCTGTTTTTGAATTAAGATTAGTTTCTAACACTATCAAAATAATGCTGAGTGACTTAATCCTTAGTGATGCAACTAAAAGTCTCTAAAATATCGATGCCATTAAAATTATCCAGTCAATACCTTCCATGGGGTAACACAAAAAGAAAAGTGCGTAATGTTGATGATACTTTTACGTCCTACTATGAGAGAACTTTGTTTTCTGCAACGCTCATAACATAGTGTTACCTCTTCATGATCATGTGAATATATACTGTATATATATATATATATATATATATATATATATATATATATATATATATATATATATATACATACATACATACATACATACATACATGCATACATAAATTTACCAAAGACTTTCCCCCCCTTATAAGGGAAGTAGACAAAAAACAAAGACATAAAACCACTCCCACCCATTCCAACCCTATCACACTCCACTCCCCTCCACTCTCCTCCCTCCCTCTCATCTTGGCACCTCCTGGATGACGGGTCATCTCTCCATTTTGTCCACTGCCCTGGGTCAGAAGCAGTGTCGCAAGACACAGCACATCCACAGCAAGGCCGCTTCATTAAGTCGGCGACCCCTCTCTCCATCTCTTCATGTTCATCTAAATAATGTATATATACAAGCATACACACACACACACACACACACACACACACACACACACACACACACACACACACACACACATATATATATATATAAATATATATAAATGTATATATATATATGTATATATTTATATATATATATATATATAATACATATATAAATACATATATATATATATATATATATATATATATATATATATATATACATATATATATATATATATGTGTGTGTGTGTGTGTGTATGTGTGTATGTAAAAATGTTAGGTTACAAAGAAAGCAATGGCCTCCGCTAGCGGACTCAGGGATCTGGGTGCGAACGTCCTGTGTAATAGTAGTCCTTGATATATATACATATATATATGTATATATATATATATATAATATATATTATATATATATATATATATATATGTATGTATATATATATATATATATTACATATATATATAAAATATACATATACACACACACATATACACGCACACACACACACACAAACACACACACACACACACACACACACACACACACACACACACACACACACACACACACACACACACACACACACACATATATATATATATATATATATATATATATATATATATATAGTGATGGCACGCTTTCCAATACATCTCTATAGTATTTTCTTATATCCTTTGATTTATCTTTAACAATTGTTCTATAAAAGAAAAAAGATTGGTGATATATTTCTTTTCTTCTACCCATCTCTCCCCTTTGCTTATTCTTGCAATTGTAGCCTCATGATCACTTACTGACCATTTTGCCTTATTCCTTTCGACCCTGTTTTTCTTCTTCGACATCATCTACACCAAGTTCTGACACAATATCCGGACGGTCCCCTGTTTACAATCTAACGTCGTCTGAATCTTCGTCTCCCAACTCCTCCTCCTCCTCCTCCTCCTACTCTTCCTCCTTCTCCTCCTCTTCTTCCTCTTCCTCTCGAGGTTCTTCCAGTCTCTCTCCTTCCTTTTCACCTTCTGCTCCCTCCATCCTCCCCTTCCAGTAATGCCAAAGTTGAGGAAGTTACGGGTTCGTCGAAAGTTGAAAAGGTTAAGCGACCAAGTTGATATGCTGGAGAGTAGCCGCTAGCATATATGGGGAGGTTGATGGTTGGGGGAGTATATCTGATTCGCAAATAGAGGAGGAGGAGGAGGAAGTGTAAGAGGAAGAAGGAGAGGAAGATGAGGAGGAGGAGGAGGAGGTGTAAGAGGAAGGGGAAAGGAAGATGAGGAGGAGGAGGAGTTGTAAGAGGAAAGGGGAAAGGAAGATGAGGAGGAGGAGGTGTAAGAGGAAGAGGAAAAGGAAGATGAGGAGGAGAAGGAGATGTAAGAGGAAGGGGAAAGGAAGATGATGATGATGATGAGGAGGAGGTGTAAGAGGAAGGGGAAAGGAAGATGAGGAGGAGGAGGAGGAGGTGTAAGAGGAAGGGGGAAAGGAAGATGAGGAGGAGGAGGAGGTGTAAGAGGAAGAGGAAAGGAAGATGAAGAGGAGGAGGAGGAGGAGGTGTAAGAGGAAGGGGGAAAGGAAGATGAAGAGGAGGAGGAGGAGGAGGAGGTTAAGAGGAAGGGGGAAAGGAAGATGAAGAGGAGGAGGAGGAGGTTAAGAGGAAAGGGGAAAGGAAGATGAGGAGGAGGAAGAGGTGTAAGAGGAAGGGGGAACACAAAGGAACACAAAGGAAGAACAAACAACAGCAGGCCTAAAGAACAAACAACAGCAGGAAAGGAAGATGAGGAGGAGGAGGAGGAGGTGTAAAAGGAAGGGGGAAAGGAAGATGAGGAGGAGGAGGAAGAGGATTTGGTGTAAGAGGAAGGGGGAAAGGAAGATGAGGAGGAGGAGGTGTAAGAGGAAAGGGGGAAAAGGAAGATGAAGAACAGCACGATGAGGAGGAGGAAGAGGAAACGTACAAAAAGGAGGACATGGAAAAGGAGGGGGGAGGGTGAAATGTATGAGGAAGACATGGATAAGGTAGAACAGGAATTATTTTTTTCCCGAATAATTGAAAAAAATGACGGTTTAGTTTTTGATTCGCAAATAAAAGAGGAGGACAACGAGGAGGAAGAGGAGGAGGAGGAAGAGTTGGAGGAAGGTCAGGAGGAAGAGGAGAAGGAAAAGGAGGACGACGAGGAGAAGGAAGAGCAGGAGGAGGAAGAGTTGGAGGAGGGTAAGGAGGAAGAGAAGGAAGAGGAGGAAGAGGAGGAAGAGTAGGAGGAGGAAGAGGAGGAGGAAAAGGAAGAGGATGAGTAGGAAGACGAGGAGGAGGAAGAGTAGGAAGAAGAAGAGTTTTTTTTTAAGGACTAATCTTATACAATAATGGCCTCGTTCTCTTTAACTAACACCAATAAATTATCGAAACTGGCCTGAAGATACTTTGTGAATTACTTGGCATTCGTAGAAGCGTATGTAAAGAAATCACACACATTACCTGTCGACCGCCACCCTCTATATATGTACGCATAAAAGGCCGATATATCAACACAATGGTATAATAAATTTTAGCGCCAACAAACTCGGTTCACGCTTACAAATTAACCCCTTACGTGCCGGGAAATGCTTTTCATTTTATCTTGCCTGTCCCCATGTTATCTTATTCATATTTGTGACATCACTTGGACAGAAGGATGAGTTACGTTCTATCTCGGCTAATCCTCTTTGTACGGGTTGCTATTATCTCTTTTTAGCTTATCTGCCGATAGGTTGTTTTGTTCATTTCCGTGGCACCCTCTCGGTAGCTGCGGGGTTCATAACGACTCCGAAATGCATACTCTTACTATGTTCATCTATCCTTGTCCAAGAAAGGACAAAATACGGGCTTAACTCTCGCTTCCACTCGACCTAACTGTGCCAGAACACAGGTCAAATCTGGCGGCTTTAGCTGCAGCTAAGCGCCTCGTGGCGTAGGGCCCCTCGTATGCAAGAATAGATAAATTCTAAACAGCAACACATAAGCTTACTGACTATAGCTTACGAAAGGTGATAAAGCGCTACATTTAACGCCCATCGGTCCGACGCGACTCTTCTCCTCTTTGGCACTTCTGTCTATAAAACACCATTTTGTTAACGAAAGTCTCCTATTGCTTCAATACTCGTAACACTACCCGACCTCAGTTTTACTGATAAGTCTTTTGTCGTCATGTTTTATCATCGTAACTCATCTTAAGTCATCTGGCTTTGATACTCTAGTTGAGTCCTGTCCATGGCAGCGTGGGAGCAAAGTAGTTGAACCCAAAGTCTACTGTCACTAAGTCAGCTCACTCTGGTCTCACAACGCAGTGACGTCAACTGGTCCGATATCTCTGTTGATTCTTTGTTTCATGCGCTAATGACGTTGCGCACAACTTCACCCACAGATCTACTTGACCTAACTTGGTATTCGTAGACTTAGATTAAGACTATTCTTGATCACAAAATGTATCTGATAGCACGTGTTCTTAAGCTGTTCTTGACAGGTCAAATTTGCTTCAAAGGGAGTGTTAGGTTAACTTACTACGTGAAAGTTCTCCCAAGTTGAATTAAGTCGCCTGATAAAACCTAGAGTAAAAAGATAGGTCTTTGATAGTAGAAAAAGGTTAGTCAAATAGAGATTGACCTCTTCAATGAAAAAGAGGTTTCCTTCAAATGAGTAAAATAGAACCCAGAATAGATATATGAATCTACAATACCAAAGAAAGAGACAAAAAAAAATTGATAGTTTTTCCGCTAAACAAGAAGCTTCAACCGACTGAATGAAATTGTCTGATAGAAGTCAAAACAAATACATAACATCTCAATACCAAACAAAATGAAACCACAAGTCTTTCATAAACGCCATTTTAAGAAAACTTGAAACACAAACATTCCAATGACAAGACCGAACAGATATTACTGACGATAACAGAGTTAAGTAAAATACAAGAGACATACGAACACACAAACACAAACAACATATTGAACCTATGTTCTGCAATTTCCTGATTGCATTGATATAGCTAATGAAATAATTCTTAGCGTGACGGGACGACCACAACACAATCATCTTTCTGTTTTCGTTCTTATTGTCTGTAGAGGGAAGGCTATTAGCTTTATTGATTACCGAAAGGAACGTCCATCCATACACAGAGAGCCATCTTTCAAAAGTTAATGTAATCTACTAAAATTAATGTTTCTTTTGTATGGTCCTATGTATCTCCTATATACACGCGCGCACACTCGTTCACTCACATGTGCGTGCCCACAGTACTTACACAAATATACACACACACACACACACACACACACACACACACACACACACACACACACACACACACACACACACACACACACACACACACACACACACACACACACACACACACACACACACACACACACACACACACACACACACACACACACACACACACACACACACACACAAGCATGCATACACTCGTACACATACTAGGCACACACGAATACATGCATACACACACTCACAGAAACCCAAACCCACACATGCATATATGCATACACGTACACACACACTCAAACACACTCGCACACACACACAAACACAAACACAACACACACCCAAACATACACGCACACACACACACACACACACACACACACACACACACACACGCACGCACGCACACACACACGTGCACGCATACAGTGCACTAGACAAACGAAATGAAAGAGGTAACTCTGGCAAGCAAAAGTTAAGGAGGAAATGAAATGGACGAAACGTAGAAGTCATGAGCAGCCGGGTCAAGTTTTATGATGGATACTGAAAGAACGTCTCAGAAATTCAAGTCACTTTATAAAAAAAATACCTCAAAATAATCTACACCTGAAAATAAAAGATAAATAAGAACTACTTGATACGATTTCATTCAGCTGAGGGGATGTATAGGATGAAAAATATCCTCCAAAGATCAAGCGCTCATAGTCTATCTTTAGATTGAATAGAATCATCTTACGCTCGATAAAAAGGTTATAATAAATGCCTTATCCCGTGTTAAAGGGGTTCATGTAAGACCACGTTATTTTTTCAAAACCAAAGGCTGTTAATCCTGGATTATCCTGATAATGTCGGTGATAATCGGTGAAAAATCCATCTGGACTACCACGTCGTCTACTCTTACTTCTGTTTATACATGTTTTACAGTATATATTAATTTCACATATATGGTTTGTATTTGCCTACATACATACACACTCACATATATACATACATACATAGGTACATACATACATACATGCATACGTACATACATACATCCATCCATACATACATATATACATACATAAATACATACATACATACATACATATAAACATACATACTTATATAAACACACATACACACATATATGTATATATATATAAACATGCATAATACACACACACGCACACACACACACACTCACACACACACACACGCACACACACACACACACACACACACACACACACACACACACACACACACACACACACACACACACACACACACACACACACACACACACACACACACACACACACACACACACACACACACACACACACACACACACACACACACACACACACGCCTCGTGGCGTTGTTGTTAGAGTTCTCGCCTGCCACTACAGCGGTCCGGGTTCGACTCCCGCCCAGGCCTGAAATAATTTCAGTATCGCTGCGCTGTGTGGTGTTACTCCAATTCTCGTGGGCGGAGAGTTTGGGGTGCGTGTGCGTGTAAGGTCAAAGTATTACCCATAGATTGACAATAACTGTAGATCATGAGTCCAACATGTGATCCAAAACCATGGTGAATCACACACACACACACACACACACACACACACACACACACACACACACACACACACACACACACACACACACACACACACACACACACACACACACACACACACACACACACACACACACAAGCATTACCCATAGATCGGTCATACGAGCTCTGAGCTCTCTTCCGAGAGGGAAATAGCTGTCGATCACGAGTCCAACACGTGATCCAAAGACCGAGGTGAACACACACAAACAAACACACACACACACACACACACACACACACACACACACACACACACACACACACACACACACACACACACACACACACACACATGATAGTAACGGAACCCGACGGAGCTCGGGGGATAAAAAAGATAACTCCGTTTCAACCAGACTTAAAGACACCCTTCTACACCTCTCTCTGACGTACCTTCTCTAGCTCAAAACACTTCGGTAGTTTGTACTATTGTATAAACGCTACCCGCTGGATATTGATCAGAGTAAAAATCATACCGATTTATTTCGGCATCAGTTAATTTTGGGACTTCTTGTAGTAGGCCAATAGGGTGGAGGAGCTCCCTTACAGTAAGACAAGAGGGAGGTGGTTCCACCTCCTCTCGGCTTCCTCGCCCCCCCCCCCTCCCACACACACACAAAGAAAAAAATATTGTGGAAAGAGAGGAGCAAATGGAGGTCGCCTTTCCTTCCTCCACCACCCAAACCTATTTCTAGGACCGTGGGAACCCAATAGTACTGCGACACTTGGATTATAGGTGTTTGGGTCTTCAGCCAACAGCGTTTTGGTCACCGCTCTCCACCATCCTCCCCCAGCGTCCCTACCCGTGACCATTCTTCATGAGCCCCAAAATTTATTTGCTTAAAAGGTTCCTCGACACTCTCTTAGTATGCATGCCAAATGGGCTGTCTATCATGGGGGGTTCTCGCCCCCCCCCCTTACTACTGGTAAAGCAGCGGGTTCATGAGGGGGGGGGAAGGGGGAGGGGAGGGGGGAGGTTTGCCTTCCTCTCTGCCTTGCCTAAAGCAATGGTTCCGAAGAACTAAGACTATGGTACTCCTTGAATTAAATATTTATATTGGGGTCTACAACCAAAAGTATTTTTGGACCTGCCCTCCTACTCCTAATTCCTCCTTTGCGACCCCTAAATATGCTTCACTTAAAAAAGCTCTATGGCATACATGTCTATCTTAATGGAGGAGACAAATTCATTTGGCTGAAAACCTACGGTAGGACGCACTTTTTTCTTTATACGTGTCAAGTATAGGCTTTCTATTTTCTAAATTGAGGTAATGGGGTATTCACCCTGCGTGATGGGGTATTCTATTTCTTTTAGCTCATTCTGAGCTCCTATTAATATGCATTACAAAAATGGACTCTTTATCTTGATAACTGAGGGAACTGTTCGTGAACATTCAGAAAGTGCAAATTTTACACCTCAGTCATGCCCCGGTTTTTTGTTTAAATTATGTTGGCACATATAACTTAAGATTGAAGAACTTATGTTGGCACATATAACTTAAGATTGAAGAACTTGTGTTGGCACATATAACTTAAGATTAAAGAACTTATGTTGGCACAAATGACTTAAGATTGAAGAACTTATGTTGGCACATATAACTTAAGATTGAAGAACTTATGTTGGCACATATAACTTAAGATTGAAGAACTTATGTTGGCACATATAACTTAAGATTGAAGAACTTATGTTGGCACATATAACTGAAGATTGAAGAACTTATGTTGGCACATATAACTTAAGATTGAAGAACTTAGAAGTTCTTCATTTCTCCCGAAGGAGCGTTACTTGAACAGTCAACTAAGACTTAAATGGCCTCTAGGTCGATAACAGATCTCAGATATCATCATCAATCTTTTTCCTTGTGAATTTCTACTCAGAAAAGACGAAAATTGTTAACGTCTACCAGATCTATTGAAAGGGAGAGTTTGGCCAATCGCTTTCTAGGCATCATCTTATATCAATCATTTGCAGCCATGCTGCCTCCCTTCCAGTCAATTTGACCGTTAATGAGAGGTAGATTTCTTACAGTTTAAGGTCATCATAGTATAAGGAACTGGTAAAATAAGATAAGTTTCTCATATATACATAAATAAGTTACCTATAATTCCTGACCGCAACTCTCATCATCATGCTCTCGCTTCCTACCTCATTCATACCTTTTGTTTTCTGATTCTTTGTCTTATGAATATTTTGTTCTTTCTTTGCATAAATGTTCAACCGTAAAGTGAAGACGGTTGTAAAGAGTTTACTTTTAATTCTACGACACAAAGGAAATACAATGGATTTCTGCCGTGTGCACTAGGGGACTTACTAAATTGCTCTTTCTTGCTAATCCCTCTTCCCTTTCTCTCAAGATTCTCAGCATTTTCGAACATTTTCACGCACTCCTCAGTGCAATATGCTAAACTGTTTTCTTCATACACTTCTAGAGGAGTAAATTTCTGGGCAGCATTTGTTAGTGCTGACTGGCTAGCCTCAACTGCCACCAGGCACGACGTGCAATGAATATTTGACTTATTTACTTTTCTGATGCAGTAACATGTTGTCAGCTCATCTCTTTGTGATCAAGTGTCGTTTCTGTTGGTTATTTGTAACCAGTTCATCTGTTTCATTGGCTGAATTGTCATTTGTTTCGACAGTTGGTTAGTGAATGAAATCGACAAGAAATTTACGGTCCTTCACTATGTAGCTGCTTATACTTGAACGTTTCAAAACCAGAGCAATTGTTATCATCTTTACAGCTTGCCTAAACTGTAAGGCAGTTGGTACTGTCTTTTTCAGCCTATTAGAACTAATTAAATTTTCTTGGCAATCTTGAGTGACCCTTGATGAGAGCTAGTAATTATGACCTTTGGTCAAACAGTGACTTTGTAGATTGTGGTGGTGAGTAAAATCACACCAGTTTAAACTGTCTTCCATAAAGCCTTAGCCCCAGTAGTTGTATTTCTATTGAACACCCATATCTTTTCCTCAAGATGATATATGGCTTGCTCATAACAAGGGGTATAGACTTAACTTAGCGCTAAACTTGGATATCTACTGGACTTGTCACACCACGTGTTGATCATTTCAATGAACCATGCTGTTGTAAGTAAATCATTACTATAGATTTACAAAGGATTGCAAAGGCGGAGCATGCCAACAGGAGACCTTTTGGTCCATATCTAGGTCGGATGCGAAAAAGATAATAACAATAAATGAATGAATAAGAAATATAATAATGTAAATAACAAATAAATAAATAAAAAGAATACATAACTCACTAAATACCAAAGTCCTGAAGATATTGAATAGCCAAAGAAATTCAGGGCACCTGACACTTTTATTTCATGGAAAGCAGATGGGTTATTATGTGGCCCTGTTAATTTAGGGACAAGCTTCAAGTCTTCTTCACTCTGGAAAGATAACTGGCTGGCATGCTCTACTAGGACTTCTTTGGATAGCAGAGAAAACGTAGCTACAACGGCATCACTCAAATAAATTTTACTGCCTTTCACAATGGGTGTCCACAAGTTTTTGACAATATGAGGCACATCTCGAAAAAAACATATCATACATGGATAAGGAATTTTGTACAATGCTACAGTGCTTTGAAAATATAATATCAGAGCTATGCAGTAGGGCCTAGTTTGTAGTAGCCATGTCCGATGTAACAGCACTGACATTTGAGCCAATGCCAGCTGACTAACATTGACGACAGATGGTGCCCACGGACGTGAGGCTTACTGACCAAACACGCGCCACCAGTTCAGTCCATGCGTGGACAAACTCCCTCTCTCCACGACTCTGACATCTACTAACACTCCTATTTTATAATCCTCCTTGAATTCCACCTTTTCCATCTCTTTGACTCCACCTTTTCGATGTAACATTGCCTTAAATGATTAGAGCGCTGGTTACCGCCGTGGAAATGCTCTTCACTTAAAAGTTTGCTAGTTTTGTCTTCTTATGATTTTTTTTTATTGTTGACGCTAAGCAGATTTATTCAGAAGAAAAAATAGATAAGCAATTAATCATCAAATAAATAATAAACAGGTAAAATAAGAGATAAAGATGAATAAATAGATAAATAAATAGATAAGTGAATAAATTAAAAAATATATAAATAAATAATAAATAAATTATATAAATAAATAAATGAATGAATAAATATGTAGATAAATGGTTAGATAGATGGATAAATAGACAAATGAATAACCGAATAAATAAATAGATAAGTAAATAAACAAATAGATAAATAAAGATAAATAAATAAACAAGTTAATAAACAAATACAACCTTACTTCTCAAAGGGTAAATCTACAAAGTACTTCAGAAATAAATTTTGGTCTTAACTCAGCCAGTCACCCTACTCCTTTACCCTTTCTGTGTGATGAAAAAAAAAGGAAAAGAAAATGACATTGTTTTGCCTAATGCCATGTCTTATTCAGCATTTTTAAGAACACCGTGACAAACTATTCCCCTCTCGTTTATCTATCTATTAGGTAATTTATTTATACATCTATCTCTATTATCTACTCATACATCTATTTTGTTGATTCATCTATTTATGTATATGGCTATCTATATTTATCAGTTCATCATGTATTTCTTCATAAACTTAGCCAGCTTATATATCTATCAATTCATGTATTCATTATTCTCACTTATATGTTTTTCTTTTTAGAAACACTGCATCATTCATTTTCTTTTTCCTTCACGTTAATACCCATTCCTTTCACGGAAGTAAACTGTTATATATATTACGCTGATCGCCAATCACCGAGTTCATCCCCCATTATAGC
This sequence comes from Oratosquilla oratoria, assembly GCF_046742065.1. Lineage (NCBI taxonomy): Eukaryota > Metazoa > Arthropoda > Malacostraca > Stomatopoda > Squillidae > Oratosquilla > Oratosquilla oratoria. Next base: position 26,902,798 of record NC_134792.1, read on the forward strand.
GCTGGCTTTCCGAATATTACTGTTGATGGAATAATTTCCATTCTTAATTCCAGGACGATCTATCTGACTTAAAATGTTGAATCAAGATCTCTTTCTCTGTCATATTTCATTATGTTAATTCTCCCGGCGGGAACCATTTAAAACATATCATCACATGATTCTTTATTTTTTGCCTCTTTTGCTCTTTTTTGCTCTCTCTCTCTCTCTCTCTCTTTCTCTTTCTCTCTATTTGAAGGACAAAGTATAATGTTATGTAATCCTATTTCTCATGAGATGAAACTGTCTGTTGGTCTGTCTGTCAAATTTGAACACAAACATGCTTGCACCTGACAACTTGAAGACAATTTTCTAGTTGTCTTGTTTTTGAGTTACGCAAACTATTATGTTACTAGTGTGTGTGTTAGGCCTTTTTAGCAGCGAGTATATCATCTTATGTACCACGGGGAAGCGATAATCTTAGCTAATCTGCTCCGTGTCGTGTGGTACTTTTTCTTTTGGTTAACCACGATAAATACCTACATTTTTGACAGAGACCCTCCGTGAGGTGCCCCTGTGGTGAACAGAGTACCTCACATGTACTTCTACGCAATATTTTGGCTTATAGTATCGCCGCTGCAGAAAAGGGAGGGACAAGGAATGTATTTGTGTTGTAGAAATAGCCGGCCTTCGGCCTTGTATTACTGTTGTATAGACTGAGTCCATATTACGCCTGTACTACAAACATTTGTATCCTCATGAAAGAACAACCTAGGCCCTGCCGAGCCATGTTTCGGTGAGGCTGGGTCCTTCGCTACCT
>NC_134792.1:26911093-26913593 GCF_046742065.1 Oratosquilla oratoria
GTGTGTGTGTGTGTGTGTGTGTGTGTGTGTGTGTGCGCGCGTAAGCGCGCGTGCAAGGGACATCCTCGTTAGCGCGCCTATGTTTGTGTTCCACAATCCACAGCCAACAGAACCAAAACGACCCACACAGCTCCCTCTCCCTTCCACTCCTGTCTGGAACGGCTCTGCAATTTCCACTCTGGTCGCGCGCAGCCACTCTGGTCTTCAAATGCAAAGCTGTACCTGAAACACTGTTTCCTCCTATATTCCTTTTGGCTTCCTTCCTCCCTCGTCCTTCTAGCGCTAGCTCACGGTGTTCTGCCTCAGCAGCCACTCACCCAATGATTCTACGGTTGTCTACAAACTCCATGGGATGGTTGACTTCCCTTCCCTTCCTTTCCCCACTTCTGCTGAACACAGAAACGCTAACTCTATTCTACACGTAGATGAAGAGCATCTACTATGACAAGTCCTTACACTACCTACCAGTCCTTGTTTACGTCCCCCATTAGAGAATTGTAAACTACTTGGGCATGAGAGGGTCTGCGAGTTCCCGCTGAAGTACAGAAAGCCAACGAACAAGACTACATTTACTCACACTCGAACCTAACCCATGATACACAGGTACAATGCAAATATATCTCCTGATGATAATTATTTCATAAATTCCATATACATAATTTCATTACACTCAAATTTATTTTCGTGAAAAATAATACATTAATACCGTAGCAACAAAAGGTACATTTGCATAGTTATGATATATGCAGGGTCAGGTAAATTTGTTCCCTCAGAACGCGTAATCATTCCAATTACTTTCGGTAATTCATCTGTGATGTACAGAACAGCTGTGAATCTTGTGGTCCCCCATATTTTTTGGAACTTGTGTAGCTTGCTGAGTGACATTGTGGAACAAGAGATATAACCAGTTATTACCGGATAAAACCGCTCGTGGATGATTCTGAGGGGGAGACTGAAATAGTTGATAAGTGAGTTTGTTATGTGAAAGAAGAAAGTAACGAATGTGGTCAAAAGTAGAGAGATGAGATGTAAAAGGAATGATGATAGTAAAAGATTAAATAAGGGTGCGAAGGATGAGAGGATAGAGGAAATTGAGTATCTATGTTTGTATGTAAAGATATATGCAGAAGTGGATGAGAATTATACAGTACATAAAGCGAGTAAATAAATGAATGGAAGGAATTGTTGCGAGATATATGTATTTGGAGATGAATAAAGAAATAAAGTTGTGTGACAATGTTTGTATTACATACACACATACACATTCGATGGCGCAGTGGTAGCGAACGCGGCTGCCACTACGGCGATCCGAGTTCGAATCCCGCCCAGGGTTGAAATAATTTCAGTATCGCAGCGCTGCGAGTCGTTACTTCAACTCATGGGTGGGGGAGTTGGAGGTGTGTGCACGTGTAAGGTCACAGCATTACCCATAGATCAGTCATATATGAGTTCACGAGTCGAACACGTGATCCAAGACTATGGTGAATCACACACACACACACACACACACACACATACATACATACATACATACATACATACACACACACACACACACACGTAGACATATACACGCACACACACAACACACACATGGTGAATCACACACACACACACACACACACACACACACACACACACACACACACACACACACACACACACACACACACACACGCACGCACACACACACACACACACACACACACACACACACACACACACACACACACACACACACACACACACACACACACACACACACACACACACACAACTCACGTACATATACAAAAACACAAGGCAAACCAATGAAAAGCCAATACACTGCATTGCATGATGGGAGGATATAGCTCAGGTCTTTCAACCCAATGAAAAACGGTTAAAATTTTGATACGAATAGCGACAGATGATTTTATACAGATGAAGAATATTGTTTGTACCAAAATGTTTAAAACAATATAATTTATTTCGTCCAGTAGTTTTTCGTCCCTTGAAAAAGAAATTAAATGAAAGTCAGTAGTGGGCCCATGTATTACTTAACGGTCTCTGGGACTGTTACCAGCTTCACACTGGGCTAATTGTCGTCAACTGTTGCGAGTTCGTTTGAGTAGACACGACTTCGGTAACGTTTTTTCGTTTTTTGAATCTCCAAATATCAAATTAATTTCTTTTATATCCTGTTAAGCTGAATAACGAAATAAGAGAAGTTAAACCTATGTTATATTAGATACAATGTTGGAAATGTTTTTAGGGAAATCGTGAATATTGTAAGCGAAATCTTCATCTGGGTATTGCACATAATTAAATGGCCGATTTAAGATAAGGGAATTAAGCTTACACTAGATCCCTTACTTTCCTAAATAGCTGGTCAATTTGGCCTTAAAATAGTTTACTACTTTAGCCATTATTGTAGAGTATATCAAAGCTGTGACGATATACACACATCATAGATATTTTCAGTTCAAAGAAACTAGAGTTTATTTTTTATATAAACGTA
>NC_134792.1:26933593-26938593 GCF_046742065.1 Oratosquilla oratoria
GGCGCGGTTGGTATAGTCCCCGACTGTCACTACGGCGGTCCTGGTTCGAATCCTGCCCAGGACTGAAATAATTTCAGTATCGCTGCGCTTCAAGTTGTTACTCCAACTCTCGTGGGCGGGGAGTTGGGTGTGTGTGTGCGTGTAAGGTCACAGCATCACCCATAGATCGGTCATACGAGCTCTAACCTCTCTTCCGGGAGGGAAATAGCTGTCGATCACGAGTCCATCGTGTGATCGAAAGACCAAGGTGAATACACACACACACACACACACACACACACACACACACACACACACACACACACACACACACATACACACACACACACACACACACACACACACACACACACACATACCACACACACACACACACACACACACACACACACACACACACACACATATATATATATTATATATATATATATATATGTATATATATATATATATATATATATATATATATACATATATATATATAGAAATGACTGAAATAGAATAAGAACCTTTGGTGAGCTTCACTCTGGACTTTATAAAATGTTTGTGACAGAGGGAAGGTTCAATGGTTCGTTTGGTCAGTTCACGGATAGAGTCTCTCACTATGACATCTATAATAGAGTATGTGTGAACCCTATCCTTTCCTCCTTTCTGAAATTGAATCTAGGACTTGATGATATAGGTTCGTATGAAACAAAAAATCTAACAGAGAACGTAGGTTTAACTCCTGGAGGGTAAGGATATTTTTTGAGTGTTTCTGTAGATATCGTTTGGTGATTTTATTCACTTGGTGGGGGGTATTGAGCCCCCTCCCCAACACCCTCATTATCTTGTCTAAATAAAGTCATATTCATTTACTCACACCGAACAGTAATTATGCAACAAATTCCTGGCGACAAAACACTAATGTCAATGTCTCTTAAAAAAAAAAATAATAAAAAAATAAATAAATAAATAAATAAATAAATAAATAAATAAATAAATCTTAGAACGGGTATTACAACCACCGGGTAAGAAAAAATAATAAAAAAAAAAGGAAAAAGAAAAATGAAAGGAAAAAGGAATGTCACTCGCAAAGGTATATTTTTAGTGAGCTATGTGGAGTTGAGAAGAATTGACAAGATCAAAGAGTCGATGACCGTAAAGAAGATTTGAATGAAGACAAAACGAGACTAAAGGAGATCCAGCTCTGTCTAGATGGTTTGGACAAATGGAAAGAATGAAACAAATCTGAAAAAAATAATGTACAAACGCATTTCCAACTGAGATATATGTACTGTCGGAAGGAGGGCAAAGAAGAGTGTGTACAATAGAGCTAAAAAAAAAAAAAAAAAAAAAAAAAAAAAGGAGGAAATCAAGCTCCAAACATAAATACATACGCAAAGGACTTTTCCATCTTATAAGGGGGGTGGCTGAGTCAAAGCACACCTTGTATTCATCCCACACCTCTCCTACACTCATCCAAAACCCATTCTTCGTTCTTTCCATCTTAGTATGTCGTGGGTGAAGGGTCATCCCTGTCTCCCGGCACGCTGTTCAGGTAATGAAGAATAAATAGTTAAGTGTATGGAAGGCGCCTATATGACGTGAAGTCGGTGAAAGTGTAAAATTACGGTCTTTGAGCACGGGCCAATTTTCAGTGGTCGGTGCTGGCTCCCGTAAAAAAAAAAAAAAAAAAAAAAAAAAAAAAAAAAAAAAAAAAAACTTCGCTTGGCTCTATGGCTTTAAAATATATATCATATCTGCCGTCAAACGATTTTTTATAATAAAAGACACCTCTTCTGATAAAGGTATAAGGGGAGTCGATGTCAGTAACCTTTGGTTGCTACAAAATTAATTTTGTCACTTTTCTTTGTTTTAAGAATAAACACTGTCTCCCGCAATAACCAGACGATTTTATTCTGTTGAGAAGAAAGATCTTTTACAGCAAAAGAGCTAAGCGAACTAAGTCTCTAATTCTCTCTAGCCTCTCCCTTCCCCCTCCCCCCCCACAGAAAAAAGTCTCACTCACGAGCTTCTAAAGGAACACATGTATTTCATTTCTCGCCACGAAAAAGTGGCAGCCACCTGCCACTAAAAATTGGCTCGTGTTCAGAGGCCCTATGAGTATGAAATGTAGTATAGCTGAGGAGTAATACACGGCTGAGTGAGAATGAGGTACTTGCAGACTATACTCCAATGTGCCAGGGAAGGGTGGAGGGAGGAAAGGGAGGAGGAGTTAACTATAAAAAGGAGATTTTTTCTCGGGCTATAACGCAAGCAGGGGTCTAGAAAGAGTGTGCACATATGTTCACACGTACATGCATGCATGTGTACATGTACATACATGTATGCATGCATGTATATACGTGAAAGCAGAAATATTTACATATCCATGCATACATACATGAATTTACATACATACATATCCATTCATACATACACGAATTTACAAGCAAGCATACATACAAACATAAATACCTACAAATACAAACGTACATACATCTGCGAACATACATACATATACACATACATACATACATACATACATACATACATACATACATACATACATACATACATACATACATACATACATACATACATACATACATACATACATACATACATACATACATACATATATACATACATAAATACGTACATACACACATACATACATATATACATACATACATACATACATACATACATACATACATACATACATACATGCATGCATACATACATACATACATGCATACATAAATACACATTCATACTGTTGTCGAGTATTTGATATATTCTCCAAAACAATTGCAATATTTTTTATAGTAATCACTCAACCGTAATGAAAGAGATATATGCATAGTTTTGGATACAGAAAGGTTTGCATAAATGCATACACATTTTTGTGTTTTATTTTTTTATCAAGTCAAGTAGATCTCTCCAGAAACTTCAAGCTATACATCCTCCAGGAATGTGTTCATTTGCACTTCAGAAGAAGAAGAACTTTACCTTTTCAATGTAGATATCTTGAAACCCGTGTCAGCTGGTTGAAAGCAAGAACATGTTATACACTTTATTACAATGAGGTCATTTATTGAATTACGACGTCATTTATTTTGTTAAGTGTTTGACGATTTTATTCAGGAAAAGGTTGCTGACCTGGGGTCAATTTATGAATCAGATAATTTAGTATTAATCAGGATAAAGCTTGTATAATGTGTCATTTGGACGAAAGGTAGCCTATAATGGTTGAACGAAATATTCCTTATTTAGATTGTTGACTATTTTATGTTAGAAGGTTTTGTTTAGTCTTACGTTGGCAATTTACTTTACTTTAGGGGAAGTTTCTTGAGTACTTGTTATATTATAGTCGAAGAACTATAGACATATAGAATATCATATTAAATACCAGAATTTATCTATTTTCATTTGTTTTGTTTTGTCTCGTTTTATCTTATCTTTATTTCATTTAGTTCGATTTAATTTTATTTATTTTCATCTTATCTTATTCTATTTTGTTTTAGTTTAATTTAGTTTCTATTTCATTCTATTTCATTCTATTTACACTTATTTAATTTTAGTTTATTCTATTGTATTCTATCATATTTCGTTTTATTTACCTATTTTTACTTAATTTGATGTTTTGATTTGATTTGATTTAAGTTGATTTGATATGATTTGGCTTGATTTCTTTACTTTTATTCCCAATTATTTTTACTTAATTTGATGTTTTGATTTGATTTGATTTAAGTTGATTTTATTTTATTTTATTTTATTTCTTTACTCTATCAAGGAATGATTATATCGTAGCAAGGGTAGGGGAATAAATGGAGATCATTAGTACTTTAAACAATTTCAGTGAAATTTCATAATAAAACGACACAACTTCTGTCCAAAACCTTGTCGTCAGTCGATACTATTCACCTTGCAGACTTGTTCCCAGACAGGTAGGAATATATGACGAGGCTGAAGGTCAAAAAGAAAATGGATTTAGGTCAGGAGAGGAGAAGCCGAGACAAGGAAGATAATCTAGAATGAAAAAAACTGAATGCGCTGAAAGCTTAGATAGAAATCTCGGGGATCAAGTTACTTCTTGAGGGTTCAGTTCTCATGAAGGGAGCGTCTGGGAGCAAGGCCGATCCAGTTCATGCAGGGAAAGATAATTGCAAAAGGGGTACAATGAAGAGGGAAGATTTAGGGAATGAGGGAAAATGGGAAATAGTATGAGGTAAGAAATAACAGTAACAAATTAAACAAAACATCATAATATAAAACAAAATTAAATACTATAAAATAGGATAAAATAAAACAAAACTGAATACGATAAGAGGGAATGAGGGAAAATGGGGAAAAGTATGAGGTAAGAAATAACAATAAAAATGAAACAAAACATCATAATATAAAACAAAATTAAATACTATAAAATAGGATAAAATAAAACAAAACTGAATACGATAATATAAAACAAAATTGAATACTGTAAAATAGAATAAAATAAAACAAAACTGAATACGATAATGATGAAGAGGGAATGAGGGAAAATGGGAAATAGTATGAGGGAAGAAATAACAGTAACAAATTAAACAAAACATCATAATATAAAACAAAATTAAATACTATAAAATAGAATAAAATAAAACAAAACTGAATACGATAAAAAAAAATAAAACACCACAGAATTAAATGATAAGTTAAATAGAATAAGACAAAATAAAGTGAGACAAATTAGCATGAAATAAGATAGAATTATTAAAGACAATAAAAGAAAACAAGATGAAATAAAACTAAATAAAGTAAAATAGAATAAGATAGAATAAGATAAAAAACATAATAAAAGAAAAGAAAAAAAAACAAAACAGAATTCTATATAATAAAACAAAATTAAACACGATGACATAAATGCAATAAGATAAAACAAACAAGATAGAATAGAATAAAATACTGAAAAAAGCAAATGGTGGAGTTATGTGAGCAAAAAGACCTCGAAAGGAGATAATGGAGATAAGAGAGAT
>NC_134792.1:26951093-26953593 GCF_046742065.1 Oratosquilla oratoria
AACATCATCACTTCCATCTTGAAGTGTAGTTACAAGGAGGTAACTCCTCATGCAGACCTTCTACAAAATCCACCAATATCATCACTTCCGTCTTGAAGTGTAGTTCCAAGGGTGGTGACTCCTTATGCAGACCTTCTACAAAACCCACCAACATCATCACTTCCATCTTGAAGTGCAGTCCCAAGGGTGGTGACTCCTTATGCAGACCTTCTACAAAACCCACCAACATCATCACTTCCATCTTGAAGTGCAGTCCCAAGGGGGTGACTCCTTATGCAGACCTTCTACAAAATCCACCAACATCATCACTTCCGCCTTGAAGTGTAGTCCCAAGGGGGTGACTCCTCATGCAGACCTTCTACAAAACCCACCAACATCATCAGCTCTATCTTGAAGTGTAGTCCCAAGGAGGTAACTCCTTATGCAGACCTTCTACAAAACCCACCAACATCATCACTTCCATCTTGAAGTGCAGTTCCAAGGGGGTAACTCCTTATGCAGACCTTCTACAAAACCCACCAACATCATCAGCTCCATCTTGAAGTGTAGTACCAAGGGGGTGACTCCTTATGCAGACCTTCTACAAAATCCACCAACATCATCAGCTCCATCTTGAAGTGCAGTCCTAAGAAAGTGACCCCTTGCCCGGAATCTCTCCCTGTCATCTTCTACTATATTTCTTCCACCTTTTTCACATGAAAGTCCTAAATTACCCCTGACTGTTCCATTGCTACTACTATAAGCTGATGACAGTCCCACACTGAAACAATGCAGACTACTAACGTTTCTTTCCAGAGAGATCTAAAGGGTGACAAAAAGACCGATGCCCGCCATTTTGGGGCTTCGGATAGTACTGGTCAACAACTTTTTTTTTTTGTGTGTGCTTATATGAGATTAGTTCATTCTTATGTATTTTCGTGCACTGAATCCAAAGTCATCTTGAAAAATGCTTGCCTGTAGGTTTAAAGATATGCGGCATGTAATACTTTATATCATTATAACGTACTGTATGTGTCATTATGTTTTAAACTCTAATCCATATCTACTCTCTCCCTTTTTAGCTTGACGCTGAAGAATCGTCCCTTGTTAATGTCCAGTAATAGTCTACATGCATTGTTGTGCTCCATTTACTCTGGTACAGCTTTTCCATGGTTGAAATACCTTAGCTTGGTGAAACCTTTCACCATGTTCGTCACTAACTGCCCCACAGTTTGCTGGGAACAAAATCTAAATGCGAGTCCAAGAAAGGGGATTTTAAGTGACATGTTTCATCCCATGTCTTTGTATTGTAAACCTTGGTGAGGCTTTCCACCATTTCGTCGTAGTTGCTTTCCCTTCTGTTTCCAATAAATCCCTTTGCCACTAATTTTAATACTTCCCAAGCAGCTTTCTCGTCCCCATGAAGGCTTGATTCAAAGTCACCATCTTTAAGAAGCTCTCGAATGTGAGGACCAATGAAAACTCCCTATTTTATCTTACCGTCGCTCAGTGAAGGGAATTTTGATGTTAAATTCTTGAACCCATGACCAGATTTGTCCATAGATTTTACAAGGTTTTTCATGAGCTCTAATTCCATGTGTAGCGGCGGTAGCAAAATTTTGCTTGGTTCAGTGAGAGGTCGATGTTGAATTTTTTTCATCACAGATTCCAATGACTGACGAGGTGGTCAGTCTCTCCTAATATAGTGGGAACCTCTTGCATGACTGTTCCATTCACATGGAAAGCAGCAGTACTTGGTGTATCTACCCTGTAAGCACATCACAAGAGCAACAGCCTTTAATGCACCACAGAGACATTGACGTTCATCATATTTTATGCACTGGAACATATGTTTTATATTCTCATAAGTTTCTTTCATATGTGGTGCATAGCCCACAGGAACTGATGGTTCACTATTGCCGTTATGAAGCAAGACACTTTTCAGATTTGTTTTTGATGAATCTATGAACATCCTCTAGTTTCTGGATTCGTATTCGATGCCAATTGCTTCCATTACACCAGGGGTTCTTAACCTTTTTTTCTCCAATTCCCCACTTTTTAGTGAGCCAAGTAAGTCAACATTTGGATGTAATGTATCACATTTTGAAGCACTATCGATTATTTGTGGGTGGAAACAAATTCACGAAATGTGACAACAAGAAGACACCAGAAACAAACAAAGAGAAACAAAAACACATCGATTAAAAAAAAGACAGTGGTTCTTCTGTCCGACCGGTCATTCCCCCACTTGGCAACTTCGCCATTCCCCACCAGTGGGGAATTCCCCACAGGTTAAGAACCACTGCATTAGACCATTCATATTGTTGCAGGCCACTAATTAACCTTCCATTACAACGAAATCGTTAAACTGATTCTAACGGTAATGAATTTTTTTTACATTTTAACATCAGCTCCTAGGAATTCTACTGTTGAAGATAAGAGCCTAGCAGCTTTGACTTATTCTTGGGTAGTTGCAGATCCCTGCCAAGGCCTTCGAGTTCCTTTGTGTTATGAGATGTGG
>NC_134792.1:26973593-26976093 GCF_046742065.1 Oratosquilla oratoria
AACAGGTTATATGCATATATATGTACATGCATTCATACATACATATATACATACATTCATACATACATACACTCGTATATACATACATATGTGCATACATACATATGTACATAAATACATGCATACATACATACATACATATATACATACATACACACACGCATGTACAAATACACACACACAAACGCACACACACACACACACCGACTCGGTGGCACAGTTGGTGGAGCGCTGAACTGGGAAGTAGAAGTGCTCCCAGTACCCAGTTCGAATCCTGCCCAGGGCCGAAATTATTTCGGTATCGCTGTGCCTCGGGTCGTTATTCTGACTCTCGTGGGCGGGGAGTTGTGTGTGTGTGTGTGTGTGTGCAAGGTCATACCATTACCCATAGATCGGACCTACGAGCTCTGAGCTCTCTTCCGGGAGGGAAATAGCTGTCGATCACGAGTCCAACACGTGATCCAAAGACCAAAGACCAAGTGAATACACACACACACACACACACACACACACACACACACACACACACACACACACACACACACACACACACACATATATATATATATATATATATATATATATGTACATATACATATTCATATATATATATGTATATATATATATATATATATATGTATATATATATATATATATATGTATATACGTATATATATATGTGTATATATATATATATATATATATATATATATTCTTTTTTCTCTGAGAAAAGAAAGAGAAAGATGGTTAAAATAGAGGAAATATTCGTAAAGGTAAAAGTATTAATGTATTCGAAGACAGATTAGCTTAAGGGAGGCAGCAAATGATATTTTCGAAAGACAGAAATGGAGAGATTATTAAATGTAGAGGTAAAACAGAAAAAAGTAGAAGAATTTTACCAAGAACTTTACTTGTCAAATAATTAATTTATAGACATTAGAAGTTACACAGAATAAAGTTGGGTTTGATCTAACAAATATATAACAAGGAAAAGCACATGGGGAAGATGGTATATCGATGGTTCTTCTGAAAGAATCATGGAAAGAAATTCATATCAAATTAGCTCCGTTGTACACCCAGTGTTTACGTCAAGAAAGTGCTCCACTATAGTTATAAAAAAGGAGATCAAAAAGACCATACTAACTTCCGACCGATTAATTTGTAATCAAATATATATAATATATTTTCCACGATCCTTTCAAGTAGACTTAGTACAGTTTTAGATTAAATTAACCAAGGGAACAGTTAGGCTTAACAACCTGATATTCGATTCACTCAAGAATATTTGCAGGCGATGAATCAATTGACCAAGAAGACAACAGAATACAATGTACCTCTTTGTTTAGCCTTTGTAGATTATGAGAAGGCCTTTGACTCGGTAGAACAATATCACTAATAAATAGCTAGGCAAGGAGGGTCCAAACGAACAGATCGTAAGAGTTCTGGAAAATATTTACGCAAAAAAGCACAGCTGTTGTTCGACACGATAAAGATGCAGATAAAATGACATTCTTATTTCAGAAAGAACAGAAGAACTGCAAAATATGCAGAGTGGTCTAAGAAAGGAGAACCTTAAAGTAGGTTTAAAAACGAATAGGAATAAAATCAAAGTATGTTTAACACGAAAGTTCAAAGTAAAAGTAACTAAAGATCATGATAATGAAACAAAAAGACGTATTTCAATTGGTTGGAAAATGTTTGGTAAGTGGAAGAAAATGATGGGAGGTTCTCTACCTTTATGTTTGAAATGAAAGTTTACAATCAATGCATACTGCTAGCAATACTCTAAGGATATGAAACTTGGAAACCGACGAAGGCAATGAAAACAAGAGCTCATAAGTGCATAAAGGAGAATGGAGAGATCAATGATGGGAATAACACTGAGAGACCGAGAGTAAATTGGGTGAGAGTGCAGAATGGAGTGAAAGTTATTGTGGAGACGGTAAAAGAGAGGAAGTGGAATTGGGCGGGTAAGTTAATACATATATATATATATATATATATATATATATATATATATATACATATATATATATACATTTATATATATACATATAATGTATATACGCACACACACACACACACATACACACACACACACACACACACACATACACACACACACATACACACACACACTTACACACACACACACACACATATATATATATATATATATACATATATATATGTATATATATACAGTATATACAATATTCGTTCAATTTTATGTAGATCTGGTTCCTACTTTATAAATTGCATTGTGAATAACATTAGGCTGACAGGAACCATGTCATGACAGGATAAAATAGAATTGGAACGCGAACTTAAAAGAAGAGAAATATTTTGAAAGCAACGGAGGAGCCAAAAGGATTAATTCGAAAACGAAAATCCAAAGACTTGATTGGAAGTCGGGCATGATATTTGCTCACAGGAAAGAGTTGAGTGAACATTAATGCATCTTAAGTGTTTATGATATCCGCCAAAATATTGAATATAT
>NC_134792.1:26986093-26993593 GCF_046742065.1 Oratosquilla oratoria
ATTTGTCCAATTGTCTTGCGTCAATAAATTTCCCTGGGTCTATGTTCATGCACTGTCGCAAATTTTTGGATACAAGCCTACTACTTAAGAAATTAGGAAACAAGTCAAGACTATAATTTGATGAAATTTCAGAATTGCAAATAGATGACTTGACGACATGAGCGGAGGGGAAAATCTCTACCGAGTTAAAGAAAATATAGTTCAGAGACTCCCCCCCCCTTCCTTCTCCATCCCCCTCTCCCCCCCCCTTTCCCCCTACTTGATGTCAAGATTCAATCATCCCAACGTGGCACATATATTCTCTGTAACATCATCATCCTCAAAAAGACTCTCAATCAGCGTAACCATACAAGTGTAGCATTCAATCAAACAGCAATCCATAACCCTCAAGTCTGCTTCCGCATTCAACTTCTGTTCCCCCTGCGCGCGTCCCTCATGACGCATTCAGATGTGTAGAAAGGGACTGAGCTGGCGTCGCTTGGAAGATTGCAGGGTGGCAACGATGACATACAAGTCCTTCCTACAGATCATAATTCATCCTTCGAGCTGATAGGTTGTCATGGGGATGAATGAAATAGGATAACGGCAGTCACAGGAAAGGCAAAGGACCGTCTAGATTGGAAAGGGCTGGTTAAGATTTGTAATAAGCATATTTCTGGTGACGTAATGCAAAAGATAAAAAAAGGCCGCAAGGAGCCAAAACATACGGTCGAAAATAAACGGTGAAGTGCTACACGGTATGTTAGTGGTTAATCTAGGACAGGTTATATGCTCTTCACTACTTAGATGAATAGAATAGCATGGTGGCAACAGAGAGAAAAGGAAAGAGACCACTCGGTAAAGAAGGGGTTATCATTATTTTGTTCTATTTCTAGTTTCAGGATATTTTTCAATGTATTTCATTCTATTTTAACTTTTATTTTCATTTATTCTTTACTATATTTTATTTTCCATTTATCTTTATGTTATTTTTCATTGTTTATTTATACATTTATTTATTCATTTATTTATTTATTTATCTATTTGCCGCTGTGTTGTTGAAGAAACGATAGGTCAGAAATTTTAGAGTGGAAAATGAAAGGGGGAGAAGGGAGAGGGGGGAGGGGAGAGGGGGGAAGGGGAGAAAATGGAAGGGTAGGAAAGGGAAGATGAGATAAAGGAAGAGAAGAAACGGGGTGGGGAAGGGGATGTGTAGGAGAAATTATATCAGTGAGGATGGAAGGCAGAGGAAAAGGGAGAGAGAATGGGGAGAGAGAGTGGGGGAGAGGAGGAGTGGATGGGAGAGGACGGGGATGGTAAAGAGAAGGAAGAGAAGGATAGAATTACGGGAAGGGAAAGGGGAAGGTGAGGAAAGGGAAGCGGAAAAGGAACGATGAGAGTAAGAAAGAGGGGAGGAGGGGAAAGAGGGAAAGAGGGAAAGGGAGGGGAGAGGAGGGTGGAGAATGAGATAAAGTGAAACTGGAAGAGAGAAGAGGGAGAGGCTAGAGAATAAGAGAGAAAATGATGTTTGGAGAGGAAAAAGGAAGGGAAGAGGGAGAATAGACTAGATATTCATCCTTTCAAAAAGTGACATCCCTTCAGACAGAGTAAGAGCTTATGAGGGTATCGTAATGCAGAGGGGATTGATAAAGCTAGCGTGATTAAGAAGTATAATTAAGTAGGGCTTCGGGATGAGAGGAGGGAGGAGGGACGCCAAGTAGCTACGAGGACGATATAACGATAAAAGGAAGTTTGTGGAACATATAAAGAATGAACGGACATAGAGTAGAGCTTTTGGTACATGGAGGGAAGAAGAAGGAGGAAGAGTAGGAGGAGGAGGAGGAGGAGGAGGAGGAGGAGGAGGAGGAGGAGGAGGAGGAGGAAGAGGAGGAGGAGGAGGAGGAGGAGGAGGAGGAGAAGGAGGAGGAGGAAGAGGAGGAGGAGGAGGAGGAGAAGAAGGAGGAGGAGGAGGAGGAGGAGGAGGAGGAGAAGGAGGAGGAGGAGGAGGAGGAGGAGGAGGAGGAGGAGGAGGAGGAGGAGGAGGAGGAGGAGGAAGAGGAGGAGGTTGATCTTCACTTTATGGCAACAGCTCCAACCAATCACACGGAGCTGTTGACATAAAGTGAGCCTAACTTTTCTCAGATTTGTGATGATAATGGTAGTTGTAGTGGTGGTCCTCACGGTCGTGGCGGTGGTGGTGGTGATGGTGATAGTCATGGTGGTCGTCGTGTTGGTGAAGGTGGTGGTGATGGATGTGGTGATGACGAGGGTCGTCTCATTGATCTGGTCGTCATCATGGTCGTCGTCGTCCTCGGCGTCGTCGAAAAAAAAAAAAAAAATCGAAAAAGAAAAAAAAACAATAAGGAAAAGGGAAAAGAAGAAAACAAAGACGAAAATCCAAAACTCAGACAATGACGATGAAGAAAAGAGGACGAGAAAGACGAAGAAACAGAAGAAGTCGAAGTAGACAACGACGACAAAAGAAAAAAAAAAAAAAATGAAGAAGAAGAATCCGAAGAAGATGAGGACGAAAAAGGGGGAAAAAATATATGATAATGATAAGACAGAAAGGAACACTACAGAAGTTCACTAAGTTGGGGATCAAATATAAATCGCAGAGAGGCCCCGAGGAAGAGGAACAGTAAAGGAAGTGGGAGCAGGAAAATTAAAACGAAAAAACAAAAAGTCATGAAGGGAGGCGAGGTTAAGAGTTCAGGGACAAGAGGAGGAGGAGGAGGAGGAGGAGGAGGAGGAGGAGATGGACGAAGAGGAGGGGGAGGAAGAAAAGGAGGTGAAGGTGGAGATCGCGTAAAAGGAGATGGAAAATAATGATGATGATGATGGTGATGGTGGTGGTGATGGTGGTGGTGGTAATGGTGGAGGTGGTGATGGTAATGGTTGTGATGGTGGCAGCGGTGGTAATGATGATGATGATGATGATGATGATGATGATGATGATGATGATGATGATGATGATGATGATGATGATGATGATGATGATGATGACGACGGTGGTGGTGATAATGATGATGATGATGATGATGATGATGATGATGATGATGATGATGATGATGATGATGATGATGATGATGATGAGGAGGAGGAGGAGGAGGAGGAGGAGGAGAAGGCGGAGGAGGAGGACGATGATGATTAGGAGGACGAGAAGGAGAGGGAGGAATAGGAGGAGGATTCTTATGATGAAGTAGTTACAGAGGTTGATGAAGAGGACAAAAAAGGAGGAGAAAGAGAAGGAAGGGAAAGAGGAATGGTAGGAGGAAGAGGAGGAAGAGGAGAAGTAAGAGAAGAAGGAGAAGGAGGAAGAAGTTGAGGATGGGCGGAGAGTAGAGGTGGATGAGGTAGAGATGGAAATAAAGGTGTTGGTGTGGCTGGATTTTGAGGTGGAGGAAGAGATCGAGGAGGAGGAGGATGGGAAAAAGTAGAAGGAGGAGGAGGATGAAAAGGAGGAGGAGGACGGATGAAGTTGTTATAAGCGAGGTGTTAAGTGGGACTTGAAGGCGAGAGATGTGTGAAGGGTGAGGAAGGAGAAAGAAGAGGAGAAGAAGAGGAAGAAGAAGAAGAGGTGAAGGAGGAGAGGACAAAGGGAGTGTGAGGTTAATAAAGGCAAAAGAATGAACGCCTCTGGGGGGGGGGTGCAACTAGAGGAGGACAAGTAGGAGGAGGAGGAACGGGAGGAAGAGGAGAAAGAGAGAGGAGGAGGAAGAGGGAGGAGGAGGGGAAAGAGGAAGAAGAAGATAAGGAAGGGACTAAGGAGTAAGAGGAGAAAGAGGTGGAGGAGGAGGAGGAGCAACTGGAGGAGGAGGAACGGGAGGAAGAGGAGGAAGAGAGAGGAGTAGGAAGAGGGAGGAGGAGGGGAAAGAGGAAGAAGAAGATAAGGAAGGGACTAAAGAATAAGAGGAGAAAGAGGTGGAGGAGGAGGAGCAAGAGGAAGAGGAAAATAAGGAAGAGGAGGAAGAGGTGGAGGAGGAAAGGGAGAAGGAAGAGAAGGACAAGAAGGAGAAACAGTAGGAGAAAGAGGAAACAGAGGGAAAGGAGGGAAAGTGGAGAAGGAGGTGAAGGAGGAGAAGGAATAAAAGGAGGAGAAAGAGGAGAAGAAGAAGAAGAAAAATAAGAAATAGAAAGAGAAGAAGAAGGAGAAGGAGGAATAGGAAAAGTAAGAGGTGGAGAAGGAGAAGGAGGATTGAGAGGAAGAACAGGAGAAGGACAAAGAGAAGGAGAAGAATGAGGAGGAGCTAGAAGAGGAAGAGGACAATGAGGAGGAGGAGAAAAAAGAAGAGGAGAAGAAAAAGGAAAAGGAGAAAAATAAGGAGTCAATGGAGAGAAGGAGATTAGAAATTAAAAATATCTTTCACATGACGAAATCCTGAATAAAATCACCTAAAGACAACCATGATGAACCTAATAGAACAAATGATCTAGGGAGTCTTAATAAAAAGGTTTACAAAATTAATAAAAAGTATTTTAAAAACGCATTAGAATTATAGAAAATGCTTCTGTCTATCTAACCCACACACACACACACGCATATACACACATACACGCACACACACACACACACACACACACACACACACACACACACACACACACACACACACACACACACACACACACACACACACATACACACACACACATATATATATATACATATACATACACACACATACACACACACACACAAACACACACATACACACACACACACACACACACACACACACACACACACACACACACACACATACACACACACACATACATACACACACACACACACACACACACACACACACACACACATACACACACACACACACACACACACACACACACACACACACACACACACACACACACACATACACACACACACATACACACACACACACACACACACACACACACACACACACACACACACAACACACACACACACATGTATATATATATATATATATATATATATATATGTATATATATATGTATAATATATATATATATATATATATATATATATATATATATATATATGTATGTATGTATGTATGTATGTATATGTATACAGGTTGCTTCTCCCAAACTTGGTATGGCTGGGTCCAGAGCCGAGTCGAGTATTGGATTTTGCCGAGTTTTGGATGAAAACATAACATTTGACACATGAACATTTTATTTACTTTGTCTTGCACTGCGTTCCGCTTCCAAAGTGATGGGGTGTGATATATGGACTTCGGTGTTTACAAACTCTTGGTAGGAGTGTTGCTTGGAGTGCTGATAGGAGTGGTAGTTGGAGTGCTGGCAGGAGTGATGTCTGATGTTGATGATGTACAAGGTTGAGGGTTGTCAAGTGATGAGTGCTGCTTCTTGGTATTCTTGAAATAATTATCCTTAATGCTTCATGTAGTTATGTTTTTATGCTGTATTTTAGATTGCAAATTATAAATAATCATGATGTCATGTTCTGTCACAAACGGTAGTTATTCCAATGCAGCTATGTAGTCAGCACCTAGCTCTAAACATTTCTCAACTGGTATGCATACTTGCTATTCACTGGCATCCTCTTCTTCACTTTCTTGGTCTTGTTGGCCACCTTTTACCATGCTCATAATTTTTTCATCTGTCATTGTCTGAATTATAGCAACATCATCATCCACATTCATTCATTGTTAAAGACTTTCTGTTTGTAGACTAGGTGCTAGCGGGTTGTCTAGATTCTTGGCATATTCCATCAGTCCCCGTACGTGTTTATCTTTCTCTGAGATATTGAATCCACCAAAATCAGCATCAGTATTTTCGAAATCTGCGGCATTGAACATCAAACCAGACCAGATTTTATGCCAGCAATTTTGCAGGGTCTTCTCAGGCACATTGGTCCATCCCCGAGATATTGTCCACATCATATCTTTTATGGTAAAATACATACATACATACATATACCAAGGCTTTTTTCCCCCTTACCAGGGGGGTAGCCAAAATGGACAAGGCACAAAAACATTCCCACCCATTTCATCCCCGAAAACACTCCACACCCCTCCACCCTCCCTCCCATCTTAGCACCTCCTAGATGACGGGTCATCCCTGCACCCTGTCCACTGCCCTGGGTCAGAAGCCTTGTAGCCCTACAGGGCACATTCCTAGTAAAAAAAAAAAAAAAGGCAGAAATTATGGTAAAATATTTCCTGAAATTTTGCACATATACACCAGAATTAACTGCTCCAAGCATGGATGGCATAAATAAATTCCTGTAATGGCACTTTAGGGAGTGTAGAATTCCCTGGTCTTGGGGCTGTATTAAAGATACAGTTAGGGGCTAAATATTCAACAAACACATTGTCCTTCTGTAATGTTTCTGTACTAGGGTGGGGTGAGCAATTGTCTAACAGTAAGACAGTTTTACAGTTAGGGTCAAGGCCAGCTTTGTTGCAGTGTGCACAAGCATCAGGAACAAAATATTTCATTAACCAATCTTTCATAATGTTTGTTGTGATCCTAGCATGCTTGGATGCTCTGTACATTACAGGGTAAATCTTTACACCTTTTAAGGACCGAGATCGGAAGCTCCTCCCGATCACAATTATATTCAGCTTATGTGTCCCTGTAGCGTTCGAGCCGACCATCAAAGCCACTCTATCCTTAGGCTCCTTTAACCCAGTAGGATTAACTTCGTCCTCTGTTACATTGGTTTTCTTAGGCATGCAATGGCAATATAAAGCCATCTCATCAGCATTATATATGTGCTCATGGGACAGATTCTCATTACCTACCATTTGTGCAAATTTCTTCACATATTCTTCTGCCACTACATCATCTGCTGATTTCTTTTCATCACATACTGTATTATATGATGAACTATGACGTATCTTGAATTTATGCAGCCATCTTGCACTACAATTACACTTGTGTTCTAAGTTCAGTTCTTTGTCAAAAATTTTAGCTTGGGCCATCAACATTTCTCCTGAAATTTTCAGACTGCCGCTACGATTCTGTCGGATCCACTGTGTTAATGCTTTGTCTAATTCTTCACTTTTACCATGCCTCATTGGCTTGCATATGTCCATATCTTTTCTTGTTTCACTTGATGCATAAAATTCACATAACTTTGTTTTCTGTTCCTTCAAATCATACAATATAGACGAGTCAACATCAAATATTTCACAAAGTTTGCACACTAAGATTCCTGAGTCTAACTTCTTTAAAATATCTAATTTCTCATTTATAGTAAGCACTTTATTCTTTCTTTTCTTTTCATTTCCACTAAAAGATACTTCTGGAAGTTTGGAAGCCATATCTGCAGTAAAATAATGCAAGGATCAACACGAAAACACATTAGATGTGAGCACAACAGCATGGCCAAACACAACAACCATTAATTCAAAACAAGCATGAGTGGCACGAGATATATAAGTTGAGCGCAACTTTTCTTATATATCTGCATGCTCGAGTTACATACACTTACACGAAATTTTGCGTTCAACCCATCTCCATGATAATATAATTGGTAAG
>NC_134792.1:26996093-27018593 GCF_046742065.1 Oratosquilla oratoria
TCAGCTGGAGGACCTCACAGGACGAGAAGGAGGGAACCTGGAAAGGCCTCGAACTCGACGAAGACTTCGAAAGCCATCCCGTGCCGGAGTACGCACGAAGGAGCATTGCTCTTAAGGTCAGTTGAGGAATAATTCACAGTTAACCTTTTCCAGGTGTGTTCTTTCCCTCTTCAGAATTGTTGAAGCATTGTCCGAGGAAGAAAGAGGGAGAGGAGGAGGAGGAGGTGGGAGGAATGTGAAGAGGAGAATGGCGAGGAGGATGAGGAAGCAAGGGAATGTACGAAGATAAAGGAGGAGGAGGAGAAAGGATGGAGAAGAGGATAGAGAGTAGGAGGAGAGTAGGAGAAGGAAATGGAAGGGGGAAAGAGTGGCAAAGGAGAAGGAAGAGGAAGAGAAGGAGGGAAATAAGGAAAAGGAGGGCAAGGATATAAAAAAAAGAGGAAAAGGAATATGAAAAAATGAAGATAAAGAGAAAGAGGTTGTGGTTTAAAATGGGGATGGGCAGAAGATGGAGAAAAGAGGAAAGGAGAGGATAAAGGAAGAATAGGATGATCAGGAGAGGGAAAACAAAATAAAGTTAAGACGAGAAGGACGTCCACTGGGGTAGAATACAAGATGAAAAAAATAAAAATAAAAGGAGAATAAGGAAGAAGATATAGGAGGAGAAAGAATAGGAGGAAGAGCACAAGGTGGAAAAGGAAGATAAGGAACAAAAGAAGAACAAGTAAGACAAAAAAAAAAAAAGGAAGAGGAAGAGATAGCCAGAGAACGAAAGATAGACAACACGTAGGTAGAAGGACAAGGATAAAAAGAATAAGATTGGGGAGGAAGACAAGGAACATAAGAAGGAGGAAGAAGAAGAGCAAGAAGAGGAGACAGTGAACGAAAGAAGGAAGAAGGTCCGTCACTACTCAGACTTCTCGTATCTTCATTTCTTACAATTTTCTGTGACGTCACCTTTGCAGCGAGAAAAGTCGGAAGGATTTTGCTGCAGGAATGAGCTGCCTGGATTTGACTTTTCTTTATATACATACATATATATAGATAGATAGACAGATACATATATATATACATATACATATACATATACATATACATATACATATACATATACATATACATATACATGCTAATAAATCACAAAAACACGTGATTCACAAAATGTGTAATAAAACCAATTGGAAAATAAAATGAAAGGTGACCGAACGTTTTCGTCTATTTAAGACGTTCGGTCATATTTCGTTTCATTTTACAAGTTGTTTTATTACACACACACACACACACACAAACACACACACACACACACACAAACACACACACACACACACACACACACACACACACACACACACACACACACACACACACACACACACACACACACACACACATATATATATATATATATATATATATATATATATATATATATATATATATATATATATATATATATATATTAGATTCACATAGTGTCCTTCCTTTAACACTACATCTGCTCAAGACCCAAGAATAAATTGGAGAAGAGGAGGAACCAAGGCCAGGAGGCGGAAGCCTACATCAGAAACTACTTTTGCGTTATGCGCTCTGAGAACTGTTCGATGAGGTCTCAGTACCTTATAGGAACCTGAGTGGAGAGCGGGGTTGGAATCCACAACAAAGCGAATGCGAGATCAGCACGCGATTGATTATGTCAGTGCTGAATAAAAAAAGGGGAAATACTGGTGAAGTAGGAAATCATATGCGAAAGAGAGAGATGAGGAAAAAAGACTTTACGCTCTGATCCCATTCCATTTGGAAGAGCTTGATAGGATTCTATAACACATAGGAATCAATACAGGGTAGTAGAGTCCCGGCAATATACAAAGTGCTAAAAGAGGGCTAAAAAAAATAGGCCTAATCGCGTAAAAGAAACTCTGTCTGTCTGCCTGTCTAGTTGTCTGTCTGTTTTTTTATAGACGGAAGCTGATTTTCATTACAGAGTTTTGCTAGTTGTATGCGTAAGTCAGTAGTAAAAAGTCTTCCGATTGCGTTGTAAATTTAGTGTCGCTTTAGTAGGAAGGCTTCATAACAGTCTTCAATGGCTTCTGGTTCTCCGTCAATTTTTTTTGTTTTTTGTTACCAGTACTATGTATATATGACTTCTATAACTATATATATATTTTTAATTTGTTTGTTTATATATATATATATATATATATATATATATATATATATATGTATATATATATATGTATATATATACATATACGTATACGTATATACATATATATACACACACATATATATTTTTCTCTTTAATAAATGTATACAGATGAATATATGTATATATATATATGAATAAGTAAAGAAATTAATAAAATACAATAAAAAAAAGTCCAGTAATTCGAAATCGTCTGTACCAATATGAGTAATATACATAATATCAACATGCCTTGCCCTTGAAACTCATTGTAAACTCTAAGCAAGTCCTATAGATGCAGAAGTAAATGTAATAACAATTTGAAAATTCTTTGATCAACTTAGTAAGCCCCTATGTAATGGTAAATATATACTTCATTTCATTCTGCATCTGATTTTAAACCTGGAATTCTTCTTATAAATATAGCAGAAATGATACCATTACAAAGTTCTTATCAGTTTAGTATGTCATTTTACAGTGGTAAATGCACATTCATGATAACGTAGATACGACACCTGTTCGTATACAATTCCTTTTATCTATATTTCGTCGTCAAGACTTCTACCATTTGATCTTTTCTTTTGGGAATATCTAACAGACCAGAGCCAATAGTGGAAAAGAAAAATAAAGTTGAGAATAGTGTTAAACTCTTTTGCGACTTATAAATGCATAGGCAACAAAGTAATAGGCTTGGAATGAAGTGCTTACAAATATACAGCTTTCGTAGTGGAAATATTATTTTGAAGACAAGAAGACAATAGGCTTTAGTTGTCAAAAGGGGAGCTGGAAATGGAGGACAAACTATCAGATCCTTTTCATTTTATTTCGGATCAGTTTTCAACTAAGAAAAATATCGTGAACACGCTCCAGCCAAGAGTATTTCTTTCTTTTTTATTTGCCGTATTTGGAAAGTTGAAAATACTCATAACTCTGACAAAGCCGTATGAAATACGTCTGAAATAAACATAATACTTAGTTGTGGAATGTGTAAGTTAAAATATTGTCGAAAGCAATGATATCAAATCTTACAAGAAGAGAAGAAAATTGTATTGACAAAGTATTATTCTCTCTAAAACATCGAAGAGTTATTTGCCTTTAAGTACTTCATTTTGGATCTTAGACAATTCTGTTCAGTAGTCACTAGATCTTTCTTTTTTCCTCAAAGGGTTAATGAAAATTCAAGTTATTAGATTATTCAGTCACTTTTAACAACAAAGGAGGGTCTTCATGATCTGAATGAAATTGTCCGCTGGCAGATTGATGAGCGATAGATTTAGCAGTTTCAAATTGAAATGTACTTTCTTCAGCTGAATAAACTCATATTAGTGGCGAAACATAATGAAAAGGCTAATCGATATGATCAATATATACTAATTCTTTTTGCTTCAATTGTTTTTTTTCTTTAGGCGAATAAATCACCTTGCAGCTACTGAAATACTAACTGATGTCGTAAAGTGCTGAGCGTTGGTTTTGAATTATGATGGAATTTTTCTTATTTTCATATACAATCAGTAAATGTCATATTATTTGAAATGTGAAATAACCGCATTCGTATTTGCGAATACTGAAAACAGACACTTAATCATTAGTTCACTCACTTCAGGTCAGTTTTTATTAATAGTAAGATAGACAATATCATTCAACACAAGGAAATATAAACACAACGTTTGACGTTGATGCGTGGGTTTCTTATGGACTCCAGCGGACGAATTAGAAACTTAGATTTTCAAACTTTAACCATAAGGACATTGATCTTTTAGTAAACAACAACTCCCCTGTTCCTACAACAAACATAACCTAAAGAACATCCCATTTTTAAAGAATTACAGAGTAGATTAACACTAAAACCTGATTATTTCACTTTTAGAGCAAGGCCAACTAACGTGGAAACGACAATGACATTCTGACATTTGTTGAAAATGGTGCACAGGGTAAGAATGTTTGAAAACCATTTGATGTAGCAGCATACAGGAACTGTAAATTTTTGTCCTTCCAATTCACCAGGTCAACGTTTCTGTGACCATTTTTGAATATCATTGGAATTCTTTCTAGAGCCGTTGACCATCTTCCCTAGGAATGAGCTGATGCGTCGAATATTCGTTTCACGTGTAATCAATTTTTCTGTGCGTCGTGGACGACACGACGTCGTACTCTCAAAAAACCATGGATGTCTATGGACGCTTTCACACGCGGATGTTTTAGACCACGACGTCCTGTCGTGGACGGCATATGGTGAAAATGAGCCTAAGACGAATGAAAAAAAAACACGAGCTACAGCAATTGGCACTCAATAATGACCCTTTTGGCTCCAAAGAGGACACAACTCAGGTAAATAAAACAACCTGGAGACAGTAAGAACAGAAGAAAAATCTGCCACTCGCTTTGGAAGAATTTATTAGCTTTTGACATCCAAACAGATGAGTAAATAAATAAAAAACTAAAATAAATAAATTAATAATTACATCTATGAATAAACAAATAAATAGATGAATGAATAGATGAGTAGAAACACAAATAAACAACCCATAAATAAAGGAATAGATAAACGAAATAAATAGATGAATAGATAAAAAGCTAAATAGATAGGGAGATAAAAATAAAGCAATAAATAAATGCATAAATAAGTAAACGAATAAATGAACAATTAACAAATGAATAAGTAACTGAACAAATTGATAAATAAATAAATTAATAGATAAACAAAAAACAAACAAATAAATGAATACATGAACAGATAAATAGATAAAAAGTAAATTGATAAATTAGTATATGAATAAATAGGAAAAGTATACAAATAAACGAACAAACACGCAAACAAACAAAATAAAAGCAAGTAAATTAAAATAATGAGTAGATAAGTGAAGGAAAAATAAACGATTGAATAATCGACTCTGTTGGGGAAGTGGTTGATACATACATATACATATATATATATATATATATATATATGTATATATATATATATGTATAATATGCATATGTGTATATATATATATATTATATATATATACATACACGTATGTATATATATATATAATATATATACATATATATATAATATACATATATATGCACTCTATATATATATATATATATATATATATATATCTATACATATATATATGTATATATATGTATATACATATATATATATATACATATATGTGTATATATATAAATATATATATATGTATATATATATATATATATATATATATACATATATATATATATATATTCTACTATTTAGTACTACTTTTATTCTATTCTATTTTAGTTTTATTTTATTTTATCTCGTTCTGTTTGTTATGTTTTATTCTATTTTACTCTATTTTCTATTTTTGCTATCTAATATTTTCTGTTATGTCTAACTTGATTATCAACTTAATTTTACCATCATTTCATTTTGTTTTACTTCATATCATTCTTCTCGATTCATTCATTCTATTCATGCATGCCATTATCTATCTCTTTCTATTTCATCCATTCATTCATTTATTCTTTTACTTTTTTGAAACTCCCTGCTGTGCACGAAGACAGAGACTTCGAAGAAAAACGTTTCCAGTAAGCGGGAAATCTTCGACGCTGAACAAATATCTCTCCATCTTTCTGTGCTTCGTCTCTTGCGAATGAAGAGCTGGAAGGCGTTTCCTGTCCACCAGCAGTTGAGATTGAAATTCTGGATTGTTCTCTTCGCTCTCTGTTACACGATTCTAGCTCAGACTTGTCCTGAGGTATCTTTTTTTTCACATGTGGATATACATACATACAGTATATACATACATGAATGCATATATATATGCAGTATATATATATATATATATATATATATATATACATAAATACATATATATATATATATATATATATATATATATATATATATATATATTTATATATATATATATATATATATATATATATATATATACATGTGTGTGTGTGTGTGTGTGTGTGTGTGTGTGTGTGTGTGTGTGTGTGTGTGTGTGTGTGTGTGTGTGTGTGTGTGTGTGTGTGTGTGTGTGTGTGTGTGTGTGTGTGTGTGTGTGTGTGTTTGTGTGTGTGTGTATGTATATATATACACAGATACATGTAATTGTACATACACCTATACAACATATACATTTACATATACAGTACATGTACATATAGATTTACAGATACTGAGTTGTCCCCAATACACAAACTGTTTTCAACAACAATATATATTTTTCAAATTTAATTCCTTACTAGTACGATCAGGCCTAACAGGAATATACATGTCGGTGAAATTATATTCAGAAACTAAAATCATGTTCCGGACTCGAACCTAGCTCATTCATAAAGTCACTGACAATTTGTGGCGTGTGGGTTACGTTCGATTCCTCAGCCCGTCAACATTTCACTTTCCAAATATGCTTCCGTCCAGGTACATAGTTTTGTTAGTTTCGATCGTGTTTGCAATGAATTAAAATTCAAAAAGTTATTGTGTTTGATAAGATAAAAATTTGTGAACTGAGGGACCATTTAATACCTGTAAGTAATCCCACTTGTGTAGGTACATACATTTACCAACGGCTTTTTCACACGGCTTTTTCACCCTTACAAGGGAGGTAGCCAAAAAATAAAGGCATAAAATCAACTTCTACCCATTCCATCCCCACATGCTCCACTTCCATCCACCATCCCTCCCTCCTCTTATCTTGGGTCCTCCTGGATGACAGGTCATCCATACATTCCGCACATAGTCATTTCATGCAGAAAAAGAGAAGACGGGGAGAAATCCCTCCAGGCTGCGTCAAAATATCATTCACACTTACTCCCTCACCCATATTAACCTTGAAGAAACCTCCTTCCACTCCACCACACGTTTACCTATCTCTTCACTTACTAGTATAGCCACCCCTTCTCTCCTTCGTCCTCTCTTCACTCCTGAGACCCTCCCAACTACACTCCCAAACTCAAACTCGCCCCTCCCTTTCAACTTAGTTTCACTCATTGCCAACACATCCATCTGTCCTATCACAAACATACTGCCTATCCCTTCCCTTTTACTCTCATCTGTACCAAAACCACGCACATTAAAAGAACCAAACATTCATTTGGGTTCTGGTTGAAGAGCTCCTCCCAGTCCCTCTTTTTTTTGTCACGGTGGGGAGTACGGAGAATAGGATGCCTAGTCCTATCCCCGTCCCATTTTTGTCGCCTTTTACGACTCAAGAGGGAACACTCGGTGGCAA
Source organism: Oratosquilla oratoria (assembly GCF_046742065.1). Lineage (NCBI taxonomy): Eukaryota > Metazoa > Arthropoda > Malacostraca > Stomatopoda > Squillidae > Oratosquilla > Oratosquilla oratoria. Next base: position 27,003,495 of record NC_134792.1, read on the forward strand.
TATTCTTCTCCCCCACCACAGGGTTCGGCGAAAAAAGGAAATGAACATTTAGAGAAGTGGTACATGACAGTATTAAGAATGGAGGGACAACATAAGGGATGGATAGTCCCAGTATGATAAAGTATTGTGTACGTACTACCAATAATCATGGCAGGAATGGGTTGAGTATAAATTCGTGTATATGTCTCTAGCTAGAACATGCATGTATAAGGCCGAAATTGTATACAATTTATATCCTTCTTGATAGCTCATTGGTAAGGTCACTGACCATTTGTGACAATGGTTTAGTTTCCGAATATGTTTACATCGACAACGTGTTACTTTCCGAACATACTTACATCGACGTACACACGTCTGTTAGTCTCGATCGTGTTAATAAGGAACAAAATGGAAAAAAGTTATTGTGGTTGATAAGTTGAAAAAGAAGATACACATGCATATACATATTTTACATAGCAAACAGAACATACCCTTAATTTGTTGAAAGTTAAGAAATAGAACCTAAAATATTAAGAGCTAGAGAAAGTGATTGGTTAGATTGTATCAAGCAAAAGAAGCGTTTATTGGAAGCGAATGAGAGAAACACAAAAGATGGAGAATAACGGCGGAAATGAGAGAACAAATTGAGATCAAAGTTTACACATTTTGGAATCTGATGTACTCGATGTAAGTCTATTTGTATACAAACTTTCATCCTCTTTCAGATCAAAAGTTCTAAAACGGTCTATGTATGTACGCAAAAATAGAGGGCAATGTTCGCTCGAGTTTTGTATGTCCCTTACCTTCTGTCAGAAGCAAGGGCGTATATTTTCGACTTGATCTTCTTCTGCGTACTTCCTCGGGAAGTTATAGCTTTCATGTATATTCAATAAGACCGAGATGTTTTTTTTTCTGTTCTTTTTTCTATTTTTCTTCGGGAGTGGGAATGCCCTTCCTGAGGTTCTTGAAAAAAAATAAAATAAAAATAAAAAATAAATAAATTTATCAAATATAAAGATGATAATGAATATAAATATATCTATATGTCTTTTTTCTGTTTTTCTTCGGGAGTGGAAATGCCCTTGCTAAGGTTCTTGAAAAAATAAACAAATAAATAGATAAATGAAATATTAAAACGATAATGAATATATATATATATATATATATATATATATATATATACACACATATATACATACAAATATATATATATACATATATATACATATATATATTTTACATATGTATATATATATATATATATATATACATATATAAATGTATCTATATATTTATATATATATATTTATATATATATATACATGCATATATGTATATATATATACATATATATGTATATATATATATATATACATACATACATGTATATATATATATATATATATATATATATATATATATATATATATATATATACATATATATAAGTATATATTTGTGTATATATATATATACATATATATATATATACATATATATATATATATATATATATATATATATATTTATATATGCTTGAAAATCTGTAAAGTTCAACCTTTATATGGGTTTCTTTTTCTTATTATTCTTCGTTTGTTACCTTGAACCTGTACCCTGGAATGAGACTTTTTTCCAGAATACATCGTCTTGTTTCAGTAATTAAATAGATATATTTTCTAAGTCACATTTATATAACAGATTATTTAATATTTTTTTAAAATTATATTGATATTTGACAAAGCAGGAAAGTATGAGATTTTGTCGTTCTTCGAAGGTTACGTGCATTTGGTAGTGTTAAAAACCTTTGTCTTCGATTGGAAAAATCTCCTTTTACTGCCTTTGCAAAGTCTTCCTCTTTCAAAAATGATTTTCTAAGCTTTTGTTCAAAGCGATAATACCTCATCAATCATTTCTCTTTCCAAGAATTGCCAGTTCTAGTTTCTTCTATATTTCTTTCTAGATAGATCCTGGTACATTCGTAATTCGTATTTGTAGTATCATTTTAGAGTTTTCTGAATTTATTTGTATTCTATCTAAGGCATCTTTAAACATCTAGTTAATGTGGATGGACGCAAATTTACGTTTACCAAACACAAGATATTTTGTATGTGGAGGTTGTATCTTCATTGAAATCGAAATTATTGGTCGATGTTATTCCGAAGTTCAAAGCTTTTCTGATATTCAAATCTCTATTCTAGTTAATTATATTTTATTTACATACTCATTCTACTGATTTATTGATTTATTGACTTACGTTTTTGCATTTTTTTTTCTCTTTAAAGTCTTATCACACTTTTGTTGTTGATGTCGATTGTTTTAGGTCGGAACTTTTGTCTAAAGTTGATTGCAAGAGTTTGATCGGCTTATCATAGTCCAAAAGCATATTCATATTGAGATCCTTTCTTTCTATTATAATTCTGACATCTATGAAAAAACGTTACCGGCCCAAGGACTGATTCTTGTAGGATTCAACGTTTATAGCTTTCCGATCTGAAGGTTCTGGTCGAGATATTGTTTCTATTTTTATTTTCTTTTGTTTTCGTAAAATCTTTTATCCACGCCATTTATTTAGTTCTAATTCCACTTTTTTTTTTTTTTTGCTGAGTTTTTATTACACCTTCTTGTACTTTTTCTTCATGTGATGATTTCCTGAAGAATAAATATATAGAATACGCCATAATTATTAGTTGATTTTTTTCTAAGACTGGGTCTGTGCATCTGTTCTAAAACCTCAGAACGTTTGAGAACACTCATATCTCTGCTCTAAATCAGAATATTTTGTCTGATGTATTTCCATTCAAATGCTATGCTCCTTCTGATTATGTTTTTCTAATGTTCATATATGAATCCTAGCAAAGAAAACGTTTTAATGTAGAACAGATTATCTCTGCACCTGTTGATTTATATTGGGTAAATGCCAGGTTGAGAGAGATAGAGATAGATAGATAGACAGATAGACAGATAGATAGATCGATAGATAGAGGGAGAGATTAGAGAGAGGAAGGCATATGTGCATACATATATACATACATACACACGTACATACATTCATACATATATACATACATACATACATACATCATACATACATACATAAATACATACATGCATACGTACATGCATACATACATATATACATACATATATACATACATATATACATACATACATTCATACATACATACATTAATAAATAATACATACATACATGCATACATACATACATACATACATATACATACATACATACATACATACACACACACATACATACATACAAACATACATATATACACACACATACATACATACACACATACAGACAGACATACATACAATCAGACAAGAAGGCACACAAACGGACAATCAAATATACTAACAAACTAGAAGACAGAAGAGACAAAGACAGACCCAAACCAAGGAACCTGAAGATCGAGAGAAGGAGGGAGGCAGACGCCAGCGTCTCCGCGAAGCGAGAAGGAACCTCATCCATAGCGAGACCTGTATCCGAAGGTGGCTACATCTCATCTTGGGGGCATTACGGTGTCTGAAGAAGGGATAAAGAAGGGTTCGACGGAAGGTGCTCGGGTGGAGGGGAGAGGGGAGGGGAATGGGAGGAGTGGGAGCGGGAGAAGGAGTGGAGTGGAGAGGGGGATTGGGTGTGGGAGTAGGACGATAGGGGGGAGTGGAGAGGAGGAGTGGGAGTGGGAGTGGGAGAGGGGGTGAGTGGAGAGGGTGAGTGGGAGGGAGAAGGGGGAGTGGAGAGGGGGAGTGGGAGGGAGAAGGGGGAGTGGAGAGGGGGAGTGCATATGGGAGTGGGAGGGGGAGGATGGAGTGGAGAGGGGGAGAGGGAGTGAGAGTGGGAGTGGGAGAGGGAAGGGAGGGGAAAGCGGGAGTGCGTATGGGAGTGGGAGGGGGGGATGGAGAGGAGGGGAGTACGTGTGGGAGTGGGAGAGGGAGGATGGAGTGGGTAGTGGGAGTGGAAGGGGAGGGGCAGGGGGATGGGGGAAGGGGAGTGGGAAGGGGAAGGGTGAGTGGAGAGGGCGAGTGAGAGTGGTAGGCGGAGGGGGATGGGGGAGGGGGGAAGGGGGGGAGTGGGGATGGGGAGTGGGGAGGAGGAGGAGTCTCCATAACCTGCTTGGGCTGGGATGAGGCCTTGCCGATGTGGTCAGTATTCTTGTATTGGTCTATATGTATTCCTCCTTTATTTTAGTTGGTGTTCAGCAAGTGGTAGTTACCGATACCTGTTGTCTTTTGTACAAACCCGGGTAGCTATTCCGAAATAAGGAAAAAAATTTTGGAAATGGGATATATTTCGATGTATTTTCTCTCTATCGGTATAAAAAAGAATGACGAAAATAAGATAAAAAATGCAATAACAAAATAAGATAGAATAAGACAATATAAAAATAAAATAAAACAAATTGAAACAAAATAAAATGAAATGAAAAAGACAAAACAAAATAAAATACTAATGCAAATAAAAATAAAATAATACCGAATGGAAAATAAAAATAAAATAACAGAACAAAATAAAAATACAAAAGAAATAAAACAAAACATGATAAAAACAAAAGAAAACTATATTTTCTAGATATACAGACTGGACAGTTTGTCTGCAGTGGCCAAGGTACATTTGAGGCTTTCTGAGTAAAAACTAGTCCGATTCCTTCAGAATTTTTCAGATCCACATTTCTCTGTTGTTGTTTGAGAAATACAGCCTTCTCTTGGGCTTTCGTTTCTGATTCTATATTTTTTTATATATAAAACCCTCTAGGTGGTGTTTGTACAGTATTGGAAAGCTGAAAGGTTGTTTTCTTATTATCTATTTTATTCATTGTTATTAGTTTTATTAGTGTGTTTCTTATTATTATTACTATTGTTATCTTTATTGTTACCATTACTATTATCATCAATATTATTACTACTATTATTATTATTATTAGTAGTAGTAGTAGTAGTAGTAGTACCAATAGAAGTAGTAGTAGTAGTAATATTACTATCACTATTATTATTATTATTATTATTATTATTATTACTATTATTATCATTATCATTATTATTATTATTATTATTATTATTATTATTATTATTATTATTATCATTATTATTATTATTATTATTAAGTTATTATTACTATTATTATTATTATTATTATTATTATTATTATTATTATCATTATTATTACTATTATTATATTATTATTATTATTATTATTATTGTTATTATTATTATTATTATTATTATTATTATACTATTATTATTATCATTGTTATTATTATTACTATTTATTATTATTATTGTTATTATTCAGTTATTATTATTATTATTATTATTATATTATTATTATTATTATTATTATTATTATTACTATTATAATTATAATATTATTATATTATTATTTTATTATTATTATATTATTATTTTATTATTATTATATTACTATTATATTATTATTATATTATTATTTTATTATTATTATTATCATTACTATTATCATTATTATTACTATTATCATTGTTATTATCATTATTATTATATTATTATTATATTTTTATTATTATAATATTATTATATTATTATTATTATTATTATTATTATTATTATTATTATTATTATTATTATTATTATTATTATTATTATTACTATCATTGTTATTAATATCATCATCGTCATCCCCTCTGTAGCCTCTTGGCTACCGAGCGGTAGGTTCGGCTACAGGAGGTACAAAACTCTCTGTACTCGGAACGCTATTGGTTCCCGAGATTAGGAAAGATCGCTGCCTGATTCGTTCCGGTCATTACCCCAGCTACGAGTTGAGGTCGGCTCTCTGGTGAAAAGGGAAATGGGGTCGCAGGCAGTGATCTTTCCTTATTTTGGGAACCAGTAGCATTTTGAGATTAGAGAATTTGGTACCCCCTGTAGCCGAGCGGATTAAGGCACCGTCTCTGTAGCCTCTTGGCCTCAGAGCGGTAGGTTCGAGTCCTATGCGTGGCGGCCATAAAAATGTTTTGATATCTATCTATCTATCTATCTATCTATATGTATATATATATATACACATATATATACACACATATATATATATATATATATTTGTGTGTGTGTGTGTGTGTGTATGTATTTATTATATGTATAACTGGGCAGTAGGTTTTCTCTTAAACAAGTAGAGAGTAGAGGTAAGCAGAACTTGCAATCACATTTAACAATATATATATACTGTATATATATATATATATATATATATATATATATATACATATATATATATATATATATATATATATATATATATATATATATATATATATATATATATATATATATATACTTATATATATATATAAGCTCTAGGTGTTAGTCCTAGGGAAAAGTACACCGGAGGACGAGTGTATCAAACAAAAATGATATTCGGGATGGGAAAGAAAACTCAAATGAAAAGAGAGGGCTACATAAGCTTCTAAGCAACTTTCAACTTTCTACTTTTATCTTTAGCTGATGGAACTATTACACCAAGGTTCAAGTATCAACTTGTGCCTTCCGTATAATACTTTTTCTTTTTTCAAGGCTGCCGTTAGATGAAGTTTTTCGTTTTTATTCGACTCGATAGTGTATGTATTGGTACTTTTTATCTTGTCATGGATAGCGCCAGAGAATTTCATTCGTCTTGATTACTCTCCTTCACAGTATATAGCAGTCTCTCTCCCCCCGCACTCTCTCTCTTTCTCTCTCTGTTTCTATCTCTTTATCTCTCTTTCTCTCTCTCTCTCTCTCTCTCTCTCTCTCTCTCTCTCTCTCTCTCTCTCCTCTTTCTCTGTCTTTTCATCTTTCTCCCCCCCCCCTCTCTCTCTCTCTCTCTCTCTCTCTCTCTCTCTCTCTCTCTCTCTCTCTCTCTCTCTCTCTCTCTCTCTCTCTCTCTCTCTCTCTCTCTCTCTCTCTCTCTCTCTCTCTCTCTCTCTCTCTATCTCCCACTCTCTCTCTCTCGTCTCTATCTCTTCATCTCTCTCTCTCTCTCTTTCTCTCTCTGTCTCTCTCTCTCTCCCTCTCTCTCTCTTTCTCTCTCCCTCTCTCTCTCTCTCTCTACCTATCTTGTCACTTTAACTAGATCCTACTAAAATGGAAACAAGGCTTTTAGGCCTGTTGTTTTTCCTCAAAAATGAGTTTTAAAAATTTAATCAAGAAAAAATTAAGCAGGATACGATGAGTGTCAACGGCCGAGGGCTTTCCTCGCCATCTTTTTTCCTCCATTTGTGAAAAATATTTTAGTTTTACAGTCTTTGTCCTCACAGACTATAGGGAGAACAGAAAGACCACCCTTTTCCTCCATCTGACGTCACCGGTCTTCCCCATCCCCTCTTCCCTCTCTTCCTCCCGCTCTCTTTTCTCTCTATTTGTTTTCTCTCTACTTCTGCGTCCTTCTCTCTCTGACTTAAAAGGTTTATTCATTTAGTATTCTAAGGACTTCATCGTCACCCCTACAGACCAGAGTCACCCAGAATACGTTTATTATTGGACACTAAACTCAATATAGAGAAGAATGTTGACCATGTTTATATTATATGATAATATACGTCCGTGTCCAGCTACCTTCGTCATCTATTACTTTAGTAATATGTGAGCGGGTTAGGGCGTCGTTACTTGCGGCGAAGGTCGAGGGGATGGTGGGTTCGAATCCTGCCACCGGCGAAGTTGAACCAAGGGCATGTTTTATTGAATTCCACGATACAAAACCCTTTGTGAGGGGCACCGTCCTAGCCTTCCGATAAAGGGGAAGTTTGTGACGTTAAACCATATCATATATCATCTCTAGGACTCCTCCTGTATGTTATTGTGTCCGAGGAGAGAAGCGCTGGTTACATATCTCTCCCTTTCTCTCTCTCTCTCTCTCTCTCTCTCTCTCTCTCTCTCTCTCTCTCTCTCTCTCTCTCTCTCTCTCTCTCTCTCTCTCTCTCTCTCTCTCTCTCTCTCTCTCTCTCTCTCTCGCTCTATCTATCTCTCCCTTTCAATCTCAAACACAAACACACACACTGGCTCGGCAGCGCAGTGGCGTTCCCTACCGTTATTCCAGCGGTCCGAATTCGAATTTCCTTCTTAAACCTAAAATTGTCCGATTGAAATCCATTACTACGAGTTCTGCCCTGCTGAGTGTGTGTGTGTGTGTGTGTGTGTGTGTGTGTGTGTGTGTGTGTGTGTGTGTGTGTGTGTGTGTGTGTGTGTGTGTGTGTGTGTGTGTGTGTGTGTGTGTGTGTGTGTGTGTGTGTGTGTGTGTGTGTGTGTGTGTGTGTGTGTGTGTGTGTGTGTGTGTGTGTGTGTGTGTGTGTGTGTGTATGTGTGTGTGACCTTTAAATAAATGCGTTTACCTAACCGCAATATTCCACGCAAATTGAAGGTCATTATGCTAGCGCTCTGTCCTTTTTACCGCTCTTTCCTTTTATTAAACAGACCTTATTTTTCCAATTAAAATCAATAGCTAAATAGATAAATCGATATTAGAATATCGACTCCAATTGCAACCTTGGTACACAGTCCTCGCAACCCACTGTGACCTCATCTGGGCTCTCCCGAAACCCACTTGGTCTTCGACACCCTCTGACCCCAGGTCATGGCCTGATGTCGTCATCGCGCCACTATGATTTTGACTTCGAGCGAACTTTTCGTAATCATCTTCGGCATCTGCAGGTTCTTCGTCCCCTTCGGCGTTTGGTTCTTCATGCTGGTCAGGAGTATCATGGACGCCTCCGCTCTTCCTCAGGATTCAGATGAGGAAGAAGAAGTAAACGCTGAAGAGAACTCCGATTTCGAGGAAAGCGAGGATTGGTTCGACGCCTCAGAGGAGAACAAGGTCGACCCTGCAGGCAAGAACGGCACCTGTGAGTCCTGCGAAAGCCTCCTCCTTGAGAATGAATTACTTAAGGAGAAACTCAAGGAGGAGATGCTAAAGACGGCAAACCTCAGGAACGTCGTCGAGGACCTGAAGGCTTTATTGGCTGTTCAAAGCTCGCCGTCTGCGCCCATTCCAAAGACCCACGAAAGCAAGAAGAAACGGGTCGTTGTCGCCACAGAAGCTGCCTGGAGATGCGAGGGCGCCGCAAATAAGAGCCTTGAAGTTCAGCTCCAAGAATGCCAGGCAGCACTAGGATTGGCTCTCCGGCAGAATTATTATTACGCTCTTCTCCTAGAGTGAGAAGCTCTATTTAACGTTCAGCCCATAGACAAGAAGTATCTGAAAAAGAAGACTTCCAGAAGAAAGCCCCTTATTGGTATCGTCTTCATACGAACCTGAAGCCTTTCTTTCTTATTCTGAGGAACCAAGTGTCCGTAAATGCTCTTTGGCCCATCTGCCTTGTTAAGGAAACTCCATCAGCGGGTTATTCCTTTACAGCTGATTTGATACTGTGCCTCATTACGAGATCTTTCCTCTTCAAGTCTGTGAGGATCGACTCCTTCTTCTTAGTCACCTTCGCCTTCCACCTCCTTGCTGCTCTCAATCTTGAGGTCGACCCCCTTTATCGCTACCTTCTGGGGCAAGAGGTGCAAGAAAACATCTTGCTTGATCTTCATCTTAAAGTGATCATCCTTTCTCATTACCTGCAGTCGCAAGGAGGAAAGAAAGCACCTTGCTGATATATCTTGAGCCCTCCGGTTTAGGGGACACCCCTCAGCTGAATAAAAGTTCCTGACGTCACCTAGAGCTTAACTACCGAGGTTTCATAGAAGTGGCCTCGTTCGTTGATATCTTGCCAAATGATCGTTTGGTGGCGCTCAAGTCTTTACTTTCGTGACGTAATTTCCGTTTACTTAGAACTGAGGATGTCAATCTTTGGTCTGCATTGATTTATTTTCAACTTAATTATTTTTTTCTAACATTAACCAGAACAAAATCTACAAAGGGAGTCATCCAACGCAAGGGGCGTTGAATATACAAATACCTCAAGACAGACTAGGTCAGAATGCATCAGGTCATATCACCAATATTTCTGTCACATCTTGACGTCACAGACGAAGAAAGTAGTTCATCTCTTGTGATGGATGGTGAGGAACCTACGTCAGGATCTGTCACCTTTGCCCTATGTGTTTGGACACACGGGACAGGTCACTGCTGGGAGTTGGAGAGGAGTGCGGGATTCGCACCCACAATTAAGCGAATGCGAGAGCAAGATGCTTCCGAATACTCCTTCAATGAACTCTTCTGATAAAACGTCGCTGCTTTTCGATGGCGTCAGCAAATCTGTTCTCTGTAAACTCTCGGACATTTGTCGGGTTCCCTTCACAATTTACGTAAAAACCAAAGCTCCCATATACCATGTATAACGTATCATGTATAAAATGTATAACGTATCATGTATAACATGTATAACGTATCATGTATAACATGTACAACGTATCATGTACTCGTATAACGTAACATATATAACGTGTATTTATGTACACGGCTGTAGATACTATAATAAAGGCTAGCTATCACCAGGAGACGCTCACCAATCACCGAAGCAGACATATAGGCCTCTTGTACAAGAGGTACCAAGACAAGTAAAATTCATCGATATTTGCTGGATTCGAACCTGGGTCCATGAGGTGCGGAGCAAGACTAGAAACCAGCCGACACCACATCACACTATAATGATACGTAAACATTTGCAATGACGTCACATCTTGTTACAGTCAATCAAAAACCAGTACATGTGTGTGTGTGTGTGTGTGTGTGTGTGTGTGTGTGTGTGTGTGTGTGTGTGTGTGTGTGTGTGTGTGTGTGTGTGCGTGTGTGTGTGTGTGTGTGTGTGTTCACCTTGGTCTTTGGATCACGTGTTGGACTCGTGATCGACAGCTATTTCCTCCGGAAGAGAGCTCAGAGCTCGAATGTCCGACCGATGGGTAATGCTATGACCTTACACACACACACACACACATACCCCCAACTCCCCGCCCACGAGAGTCAGAGTAACGACCCGAAGCGCAGTGATACCGAAATAATTTCGGCCCTGGGCAGGATTCGAACCAAGCACTGCGAGCACCACCGCGCTGGCAGTCCAGCGCTCTACCAACCGCGCCACCGAGTCGTGGGTGTGTGTGTGTGTGTGTGTGTGTGTGTGTGTGTGTGTGTGTGTGTGTGTGTGTGTGTGTGTGTGTGTGTGTGTGTGTGTGTGTGTGTGTGTGTGTGTGTGTGTGTGTGTGTGTGTGTGTGTGTGTGTGTGTAATAGGCTCAGTAGATTAAGATTAAGATCCCCAAAATACTTGCATTTCAATATTTTTTGCATACACTGCAGAAAGAATATTACTAACTGCATCATAAAAAATCTAAAAGTTACCACTCGGCGGTCTATATACACACATATTTAAAACATTTCTTGGCAAATTCGTTACTTCAGTACACACAGTTTCTATGTAATCATGAGAAATAGTAAATTCTTGTACCAAAATTTGCCTCTAACACCATTTCTATACACAATTCTCGCGTTGACAGACTTACGATACCCAGGTAGATTATACAGTGAAGAAACTTAAGGGTTTAATCGGATTTCAGTGAAACCAATAAGGTTAAGTTTGATAGAGCTATTATGTATGACATTACCTATGAATATTGAGGATATTTAGGTATAGAACTAATATTTAGGTTAAGGATTGTCATAGTATTGGCCCATGCTAAGAAAATATTATTTGAATATAAGTACTCAGATTTCGGAATGTCTATAATACAAAAAGAATTATATCCATTTAAATCTATTGTATTTGTTATTCTCAGGAAGTAATGGATCAAATATTAAGTTTAATTTTTTTTAATGAGAATCTACGTTATTGGAGAGGACAACTGTGTCCCTCAACGCCTCATCAAAAGACAATTCACTGCACAGACATTGGTTAAAGATCAATATATACATTAGTTATGCAGGGTCAACTTACACATGGTAAGTACACTGGGCCAATTACTTTCAACGATTACGTAGACTATTTTGTTGGCGATGTGGGTTTTCGTCACTTCGCCACTGCAGACACCTGAGACTCAACCAGCACCACCGACATCAGAGGCCTCATCAAGACCAACAACACCCGAGGGTGTAAGGTGGTCAGGGCCGGGTCCACCATCACACATAGACGATGCGCCATCGGCCAAGGGTCCATCACCACGTCCGACCGAAGACTCACCACCACTTGCTTCATTTGTCTGGACAAATGGTCCCGTGACGTCACCCACAGCCCCACAAGTCGAGACACCTTTATCATGATATCTCCTACTACCCAGGGGCCAATAATTATTACTCATGTCTTATATCTTTAGCATGATGTGTTTGAAGAAAGCAATATTACCCTTTTCTCTGGCCTTCTTCATGAGAATTATCTGACCTTTCTGATTTCTTGAGATGCTGGACAAAGGTTTTCATTTACACACACACACACACACACACACACACACACACACACACACACACACACACACACACACACACACACACACACACATATATATATATTTATTTATATATATATATGTATATATATGCATGTATGTATGCATGTATGAAGGTGGAAAAAGAAGTCAACGGTATAGTTCCGAGTTTCTGAGTTTATTCCTGACCGGTTTCGCTCTATGCTTCTTCAGAGGAATGTGAAGTTGCATAGAGCGAAACCGGTCAAGAATAAACTCAGACTCTCGGAACTAGAACCGTGACTTCTTTTTCCACCTTCATCAACTTGTCACAATGTACCAGCATATACATGTATATGTATATGTATATGTATATATACATATACATATATATATATATATATATATATATACATACACACACACACACACACACACACACACACACACACACACACACACACACACACACACACACACACACACACACACACACACACACACACACACCACACACACACACAAACACACACACACACACACACACTCATATATATATAGATATATATATATATATATATTATATATATATAAATATATACACGAGTATATACTGTTACACTAAGGTATATACATATGTGTTAGGTAACTGGCGTGTAAGATATCAGCTTTCTTAATCAAATTATATGTATTTAATGCCTGATAGCATGGAGGAAATAGGCAAGATAATCCTACTGAAAAATGTAAATAATATTACAAATAGATTACGCAAGTGAATATCAACGAGCGTCTGAAAGATAACTGTAACTTAATGTTGAGTTAATCACGGAGAAAGAAATATTTCCTGATATGAAACAGGGATAATAGTGTAATACGTTGAGTAATGGAAGGGGGACTTATGAAAAACATCTGCATATTGGAAATTGCTAAGTTTAGCAGAAATAAGTATTGTAAGTAGGCGAAGATGGGAAATCAATAAATTACCCGGAGGGGGGAAGACGAGACAAGAGATGGATTGCTTCGGAAATGAGGGTATAAGGGATGTGCAAACTAAGATAAATACGTGTGACGGACATACAGTAATGAAACGAAGGGAAGGGGAGAGGGCAGGTAGCCAAGACGTGACGGTTGAAATAAGGCAAAGATCATTAAAGTTTGTAATTAATATTTATAAATGAATAATAGCCATTTATATAAAATAGGGTGCTTAAGTATGTATATTTTTATATGTGCATGTTTATGTTTGTGTTTGTGTGTGTGTGTGTGTGTGTGTGTGTGTGTGTGTGTGTGTGTGTGTGTGTGTGTGTGTGTGTGTGTGTGTGTGTGTGTGTGTGTGTGTGTGTGTGTGTGTGTGTGTGTGTGTGTGAGCACGCGCTAAAGCTCATGTTTTATGTGTGCATAGTTATATGTGAAAGGAAAGATATTTTATGTAAGCGACGACACGAGAATAATAAGAAAATAAATACTCCTACAAGAAATTCAGTTGTTCCATATAGGATACCTTGTAGAATCTAACAAAAACTAACAGACTTATCTCATATAATCAAGAGAAGAATTGGAAATCAGGGTTTCTCAACATAAACATAGTCAACAACGCAATCAGAAGGTGAAGAAGAAAGTGAGAATCTTATGCTAGAACCCTCGTGGATGCGGCCGAAACCTTCACCTTTGCCCTATTATGCGCTTGGAATGCTAGAACGGGTAACAGTCAATGCTAGGAATCAGAGAGGAATGCGGGATTCGAGCCTACAACTAAGTGAATGCGAGACAAACACGTCTTTGATCACGCCACCAATGGACCCAGTCACGTAATGACCTCGTCTGACACAGAACCATTACATTGACCTGGCTGAATACATGACATTAGCATGACCTTAAAATTTCCCTGAAAAAAGAAGAAACGTGATTATATCATGTTTAATTTCCGGTACATAAGAGAAAATGTAAACATGAGTTGTTTACAGCCTAAGTGTGATGAATTGATACAATTAGTTATAAACAATTCACTCCAGACTTGAAAAGCGGAATCCAGCCAGGTGATGTCCTAGGTTAAGATGCATCAGTAAACTTTCTCTTTTTCTTTCTTCCTTTATTTATTCTCTTCCTCTCTCTCTCTCTCTCTCTCTCTCTCTCTCTCTCTCTCTCTCTCTCTCTCTCTCTCTCTCTCTCTCTCTCTCTCTCTCTCTCTCTCTCTCTCTCTCTCTCTCTCTTTTCTTCCTTTCCTTCTCTACTTCTTTGTTTTTTCTTTCTTTCTCTTATTTTGTTTGCTTGTTTGTTTGTTTTTTGTTTGTTTGTTTCTTTTTCTTTTCTTTTTCTCTCTTTTTTCTTTCTTGTATTTTTTCTTTCTCTTTTCTTTCTTTCATTCCTTCCTTCATTTTTTTTCTTTCTCTCTCTTTCTTTGTTTTTCTTTCTTTCTTTTTTCATTCTTTCTTTTATTCATTCCTTTCTTTTCTTTTATTCCCTCGCACCTCTTCCTGATTTACCAATATTTTCTTTTGTTATATCATCAGCTATATTATGATTGTTTTCTAATAAACCTTTTCATTATGTTGAATACTTTATATAATACATTCAATCCGCATTCAGCCAGTTATATTCAGCTCAGTAAATCTTCTTATACTCTGAACTTAAACGATCAAATCCTACTTTAACCAGCCCTAACATCACGACAGTCACTTTATGTAATTCATTATCGTTCTCAAAGGACGATTTAATTCCCCTAAAATTGATTCCTTACCTGATTTTCGTGTTTCTTATAC
>NC_134792.1:27028593-27033593 GCF_046742065.1 Oratosquilla oratoria
AAATCACGTGGGAGATAGTGGGTTCATTGTACAATACCACTCAAGTTAAATCGGGATCAGTTTTAAACCCACAAGTTACTGAATAAAATCAACTTTCGCCAAGTAGAAAATAAGCAAAAGACAGCGGCAAATCAATCATGGAGAATGATTTACGTATTCATGAGTAATTTCTATTGAAACTATTAAATGCCAAAGCCAAAGAAATACAGACGAAACAAAATGAAAAACATTGTTCAAAACATTTATACCCAATGTACCCTATACATGATTTCACCGAAAGATATGAACGTAAATTATTGATAAGTTTTGATAAAATACCGACACGAGACAAAACATCACGAGAACAAGCGTTATCTTGTAAAACATAACAAAAGAAGCATACAGGAACGTCGACACAAGCACGTACACAAGCACACACACACACACACACACACACACACACACACACACACACACACACACACACACACACACACACACACACACACACACACACACACACACACACACACGTACGCACATACACACACACACACACACACACACACACACACACACACACACACATACACACACACACACACACACACACACACACACACACACACACACACACACACACACACACACACGCACGCACACGCACACACACACACACACTCAACTTCTCTTCCTCAATTCTATAAATTTAACCCAGAGACAACCACAACTAAAAACGTTGAGCAATATGTAAGAGTAGGACAAAATATCATTTCAGGATATAATGTTAGTAGAGAACTTAATATAATTTTAGGATATAATGTCAGGAGGAAAAAATATTACATTAGGATGTAATGTCGATGAAGGACAAAATATCATGATCAGATGTAATGATAGTGGAGGACAAAATATCACAATAGGATATAATGTCAGTGGAGGACAAAATATCCTTTTTAGGAAGTGATGCCGGACAGAATGTCAATGAACGACGAGTGGCCGTTGTGGGTCGCGGTGACGGAAGGGGGCGAGGTGTACATGAGAGATCGGATGACCGTCAGGGACCAAATGTCCGGGATGGGGCAAATGACCATGAGGCACTGAATATTAATGAAGGACCAAATGAGCAAAGTGTCAATAAAGAACAAAATTATAATGTAAGGCATAATGTTGAAACTCAAAACGAGTCAAAAAGAAATAATCACGAGCTTCTTAGAACCAACTTTAATGCTCGTAGTATTAGGAACAAATTCCAAGAAATCCAGGCATATGTGAAAAGCGAAATCTCGATGTGATAGGAATAACCGAGACATGGTTAAATGGTGGAGAGTTTGAAGCTGAATTTGATTTTGCGGAATTTAAACACTTTCATCAGGATAGAAATCACAAGAAAGGTGGGGGTGCTCTGTTGTACGTTCAAAGTAATGTCCATGCCTGTGTTTTAGAGAAAGTGCAACAGGATGCATATGATAGTTTCTGTGTAGAATTAATCCAAACAAATGAACAAAAAATGAATGTAGGTATAATACATAGGCCAAAGACATTATCATTAGCAGACGACAAAATGTTGTTTCAAGAACTGTCTGGTTTCTGCAACCGGGACTTATTGATAATGGGTGATTTCAATTTTAGTGACATTGATTGGATGGCCCTTGAACATGGCCATATAGGTAGTCGCTTGATAGATTTTCTCAGAGACAATTACTTAGTTCAACATGTAAATGACCCCACAAGACACAGAAATTTACTCGGTCTATTGATCATGAGCCACAAAAACATGATAACCAGTTGGTGAAACTATTACAAGTTGTGATCACAGCTTAGATTCAAACTACTATATAGAAAAAATATATATAATATATACTTGTGTATTTTAAATGCCCTATTTCAGTTAAACTCAGTTCATAGGACTAAGTCAGGAGCTTCAGCTTACAGATTGGGAGGCAAAATTAAGCGAAAGATCTGTAGATCAGATGTGGGAAATATTTCAAAATACGCTTACTAAGAAGCTTCATACTTACATCCCGTTTAAGGACAGACAGCCCCCCAAATCAGGCTCGTCCAAAATAACTTGACAAAGAAACTGAAAAAAGTATTGCTAAAAAGAGACAGGCTTATAAGAAATACAAGTGCTCGGGTGCACCTAATGACTATCAAAGTTATGTAATAATACAGAGAGATTTTAAAAAGACAATAAAAAACGAAAACGATAATACGAAATAAATATCGCTGATAAATCCAAAGAGAATTCCAAAGAATTCTATAGTTACATTAGAGATAAAAAGGTTATTAGAAATCATATTGGCCCACTATTATCTGCTGACGGTCAACTTCAATATTCAAATGAAGGAATGTGTGATATTTTAAATAAATATTTTAGCTCGGTATTCGTAAAACAAACACCTCAAAGTGAACTTCAAACTGAAACCTATGAAAAGTCTAGGGTGAACTTACTTCGTAAATATAACAGAAGAAAAAATTAAAAGGTGTATAGATAAACTCAAAGTTAAGGAAACATCGGTGTCTGACGGTTGGCATCCAAGACTCTTAAAGGAAATGAAAAATGAGATTGTTGTTCCATTAAAAATTATTTTCAAGAAATCCATCATATCCGGGGATATCCCAAGAGAATGGAAGCTAGCTAACGTTACTCCCATACTCAAAAAAGGTGACAAAAAGAAACCAAATAACTACAGGCCTATAAGCTTGACTTCAATCGTAGGAAAAATTATGCAACTATCATCAGAGATGCTATCAAACATCATTTAGAAAAAACTGTTAAATGAATGATAGCCAGCATGGATTCAAACAGAAACGTTCTTGTGTGACTAACTCACTCGAAATCTACAACACAGTCATCTCGAATTATGACAAAAGAAATAATATAAAGCTCTTGATACCGTCCCCCACGAAAGACTACTTACTAAATCAGCTTCACACGGAATAAGTGGTACCCTATTAAGTTGGAATAGTAACTGGTTGAAGATAAAAAACTAAGAGTTGTTCTAAATGGCAAAACTTCTAGATGGAAAAATGTTAATGGTGGAGTTCCTCAGGGTTCCGTTCTTGGGCCACTTCTATTCATAGTATATATAAATGATATAGGCCACGGACTGAAATCTATTGTCTCCAAATTTGCTGATGATACAAAACTGTACGGAATGGCAAATGATCACTTAAACCAATTAGATATTCAAGGAGATTTAGATAAACTGCAGCAATGGTGTGAAAAGTAGCTAATGAAATTTAACACAAGTAAATGCAAGGTTATGCACATGGGTAAAAATAACAGTAAATACGATTACAAGCTATTTGGAAAATCGTTAACAAAAGGGGATAGTGAAAAGGATCTCTGCGTAATCATCAGTAATGATCTCAAATTATCTAAGCAGTGTATCTCAGCTTCTGAGAATGCAAATAAGATTCTAGGGCTGATTGTGCGATCTTTTGACTTCAAAAGTCCATCACTCATTAACAAGCTATAAAAATAGTTAGTTCGTCCACATTTGAAATATGCTGTTTCCGTATGGTCACCGAATCTCATTATTTACTATTATTTATATCATTATAGTTTTGTTTATTTGTTTGTATATTTATTTATTTATTTGTTTATTTATCATTATATATATATATATATATATATATATATATATATATATATATATATATATATATATATATATATATATACATACATACATTTTTTTTTATTTTTTTTTTTTTTCATCCGATCTAGTTATGGACCAAAAGGTCTCCTGTCGGCATGCTCCTCCTTTGTAATCCTTTGCAAAAACACACAATCACACGCGACAGGGAGATAGACAAATGTGGACTTCCAAAGACAGACGGGAGCAAAGGAAACCAAATAGTATAGAATCATTTGTTATTCGCAAGGCCATTTGTTTTGATTTTGATATTTTGGGGAGCAAGGGCTTTAGTCTGCTGGTTAGAATCGCATGGTGTTGGAAACGTGGCATTGCCAATGGGAAAATTTTTGCCATTCTTACTGAATCCTCAAAGGAAGGTAGGGATTCATCAGCTTAATAATATCGTATGGGGTTAGGCTTAATGCAACTCTTAAAGGAGATCTTCTTCATCGAGTTGTTTGATATGGTCTCCTGTCCTCTGAATTTAGTCACTTATTACTCCCAGTGGGATATTGAGAGAATATTTTAACGTAGTTTATCTTTTCGCGATTTTAATGATATCCCCACGGACCAAATCACTTGGCATTCTTTCATGATTAGAAAATAATCTCATAAAAATGGATGGTGATCACTTTGAACTTCTACAATTCCTCCATTTTCCTCCCATCCCAAAATCTTCCTTTTACTATTTTTTCTAAGACTCCGTCGCTTCTCTGCGATACTATCACCAAGGATAGAAGCGCTGGTTACTACTGACTAAATACGAAATTATGTATGAGAAGAATGAAGTCTCTAATGGTTTGCGGAAAACACAATAGAAGGAGTCAATTCCTTATGAGAACAATCAATCAATTTTTCTGAACGTCAATCAACTACACCATCCTCTACTCCATCTATACTTTTTTCTGAACAAACATGAAAAACAACTTACGAATATAGAAAATACTATATTTGGAAATATATATGTTGTCTTAAATAATAGCATTACATAAAGGAACATGAATGATGTCAAATGAAAAGAAATTACAAAATATATGACCACGAGTTTAGGATTATATAAACCGGACAATTTCATTATTAAAAAAAATTGTTGATTAAACTTTTGTAGTGTGACAATCCGTGTAGAACGTTTTCACATGTGACTTCTCCTAATTAATCTTATACTCTTCTTCTGTTCATTTATGTCACAAGTTTGAGATTACTTTGTGCCTTTGAAGGTGTCTGAAATAGAAGAAAACGTTCCTAGTGGTTTCTGCATATATATATATATATATATATATATATATATATATATATATATATATATATATATATATAAATATATTATGTGTGTGTGTGTGTGTGTGTGTGTGTGTGTGTGTATAAATACATATGAGA
>NC_134792.1:27038593-27043593 GCF_046742065.1 Oratosquilla oratoria
ACACACACACACACACACACACACACACACACACACACACACACACACACACACACACACACACACACACACACACACACACACACACACACACACACACACACACATGCATAGAGAGAGAGAAAGAGAGGGAGAGAGTCACTCGCATTTTACCTTCTCCCATCTCAACTCCTCTATCTAATCCTTCCGAGGCCATTTGTATCCGTATCCTCGCTCTCGCCGCTTCTACCCCTGCCATCCCTCTAGGGTAGTGAGAGATAACTTCATCTCCTCTTCCGTAGCTTCTGCATCGACCCCAAGAAGCCTCGTGGAGCCCAAGCTCCATCGTCGTTGTCACAGCAGAGAAATGAAACGTGATCCGACACATTCATTCCTCTTTCTTGGCTTCTCTTTACCTGACCTCAACCTGACCTCCCCTGGCCTCAACCTGACCTACCCTGACCTCAACCTGACTTCCCCTGGCCTCAACCTGACCTACCCTGACCTCAACCTGACCTCCCCTGGCCTCAACCTGACCTACCCTGACCTCAACCTGACTTCCCCTGGCCTCAACCTGACCTACCCTGACCTCAACCTGACTTCCCCTGGCCTCAACCTGACCTACCCTGACCTCAACCTGACCTACCCTGACCTCAACCTGACTTCCCCTGGCCTCAACCTGACCTACCCTGACCTCAACCTGACCTACCCTGACCTCACTTTCTTTCCCTGGACTGTCCTGACCTGCTCTTTACTCAACCTGACCTATCTTGACCTTGCTTGCTTACCTTAACCTATCCTGACCACCCTTGACCTCAACATGACCTACCTTGACTTTCCTTGCTTTCGCTGACATGCCTTGATATTTGCAGACCTTTCCTAACCTGCTTTGACTTACTGTGACCTGCCATGGCCTACAATAACCTGTCCTGACCTAAACTACACTTTCCTTCCTTTCCCTTCCTCCTTCTTCCTAAGGACTCCGACGAGACTCGTAGACCAGAACATATTGCAGTGGTAAAGGGTGTGCACAATGTAAAGAATGATCTTCCATCATTGATATGTTTCCAGAGCAGAGAGAGCAACGATTTTTAGTCTTAGATTTTTTTTTCTTTTGCACAATTTTACTAGATTAAAAAGCATTAACAGGCGATAGAATAAATCCCTAACCATAACATTGTTAACGAAAATACCCTATAATTTTTTTTTTTACATAATCCTTATGTTAATTTTATCTTTCTATAGTAATTGTAGAAACTGTAATAATAGTGTATGCTGGTTACAATTCTGATTATATGTCATAATAATGAAAACGGCAGCACAGGTAATTGTAATTTATGTTAATAATACGTATATAAAAGAGAACTCATATGCTTTTATTCATTTGCTTGTGAACTGCTTGGATGAAAATTGTGACTGTAATTGTAATGATATCAAGATGAAATAAATATAATTACGTCACTTATCAAATGAGTTAAGACTATCGCGATAAGATAATGATATTAATTTATCATTGATGAATTGTAGACACTGTCCTTGTAGGAATAGCGGGGAAGTTATGGGTATAAAGAATAAAAAATTGAAAGTCACTCACTAAAATGTTCACAATAATCAGATTATAAACAACGACTATGTTAATATTTCCTTTCGGGAACAAGACACTACAGATACGAATATAAATTAATAAAACAATACAAAACTGAAGTGTGTCAGGTGAAGATTCTATGTTTGGAATAACAAATATATATGTCTTAAAACAAGAATAAAAGAAAATAATCTCAGTTATCAAACTCCCTCAAGGGGACTTCCAGTTCCAAGACAAGGGAAAGGAAATCTCGGTTCTTGGAAGAGGGAAGATATTATTCCTCGCTCTCTCTCCTCATATACTCTCTCTTCTGCCTAACCCCATCCTATCCAACATTCTGTATGTTTGTTTGTTTCCCTCTATCTGTCATCGTTCTTATCTTTTATATTTATATTTTTCTCTCTTCCTCTCTCTCTCTCACTTTCTCTCTCTCTCTCTCTCTCTCTCTCTCTCTCTCTCTCTCTCTCTCTCTCTCTCTCTCTCTCTCTCTCTCTCTCTCTCTCTCTCTCTCTCTCTCTCTCTCTCTCTCTCTCTCTTTGTGTGTGTGTGTGTGTGTGTGTGTGTGTGTGTGTGTGTGTATTCACTTGTGATTTGGATCACGTGTTGGACTCGTGATCGACAGCTATTTCCCTCCTGGAAGAGAGCTCAGAGCTCGTAGGTCCGATCTATGGGTAATGCTATGACCTTGCACACACACACACACCCCCAACTCCCCGCCCACGAGAGTCAGAGTACGACCCGAGGCACAGCGATACCGAAATAATTTCGGCCCTGGGCAGGATTCGAACTGGGTACTAAGGAGCACTTCTGCTCCCCATTCCAGCGCTCTAAACCAACTGTACCACCGAGCCGAGTGTGTGTCTGTGTTTGTGTGTGTGTATGTGTGTGTGTGTGTGTGTGCGCGTGCGCATGTGTGTGTGAGTATTCACCTTGGTCTTTGGATCACGTGTATGTGTGAGTGTGTGTCTCTCTCTCTCTCTCTGTGTGTGTGTGTGTGTGTGTGTGTGTGTGTGTGTGTGTGTGTGTGTGTGTGTGTGTGTGTGTGTGTGTGTGTGTGTGTGTGTGTGTGTGTGTGTGTGTGTGTGTGTGTGTGTGTGTTTGTGTGTGTGTGTGGTGTGTGTGTGTGTGTGTGTGTGTGTGTGTGTGTGTGTGTGTGTGTGTGTGTGTGTGTGTGTGTGTGTGTGTGTGTGTGTGTGTGTGTGTGTGTGTGTGTGTGTGTGTGTGTGTGTGTGTGTGTGTGTGTGTGTGTGTGTGTGTGTGTGTGTGTGTGTGTGTGTGTGTGTGTGTGTGTGTGTGTGTGCAGAAAAACTACCAGGAAATCAAATACCGGTAGACCGAATGTTTACGTTCATAACGACATCTTCAGGCTACACAGACAAATAAAAGATGTCAATGTAAATTCAAAACTAAACAAAAATATTTGGTCTTCCGTTATTTGATTTCCTGTCTATTTATCTATCTATTTTTTTTTTTTGCATACTTGTCTATCACGTCCTTCTTTTAAGTTGAGCTGCATACACATACACACACACACACACACACACACACACACACACACACACACACACACACACACACACACACACACACACACACACACACACACACACACAAACACACACACAAACACACACACAACACACACACAGACACAAACACACACACACACACAAACACACACACACACACACACACACACACACACACACACACACACACACACACACACACACACACACACACACTCACTCACACACACACACACACAAATAATTCCAGAGAATCTCCTTCAGGAAATTAATAGTTTCATTTGTATATATATATTTCGGAGTGAGCACTTTATACATGGAAATATCCTGGTAAATTGATATACCTTTATTCACATCTGACGAGAGAGTATGTGCAAACAGGAATCAACAACAAAAATAAATAAACAACACACAAGAATCCCGGTCTTCCTAGAAGGATATTTATCTCCGATAGATTTAACTTTCCATAACATTACTATGTTAACTAGAAATGGAAGAAAGTTAGCCTTTTATTTGTACAGTCACGGGCAAAAGTTTTGGCCCACTCGGAGTTTTTCAAATTCTTTGTCTGGCAAGCTCCATACTACGTAGGAAAATATATCACATACTCAACAAAAATATATTGACGTTGTGAGAACTATAGCGTGAGACAGAACTTTTGCTCCTGACTGTACATAGCCTCTGTGGATGTTTTGCCGCTCTCAGAGAGTACACATGAATGGGGAAAAAATATATATACGTATTGACCCGCTCAATGAAAGTAGGTAGAAACGATGAGACCTGCCGGATACTGTAGACTCTAAAGCCGGATAGTAAAGAATCTACAGCCGGATAGTTAAGAGTCTAAAGCCGGATAGTTAAGAGTCTAAAGCCGGATAGTTAAGAGTCTAAAGCCGGATAGTTAAGAGTCTAAAGCCGGATAGTTAAGACTCTAAAGCCGGATAGTTAAGAGTCTAAAGCCGGATAGTTAAGAGTCTAAAGCCGGATAGTTAAGACTCTAAAGACGGATAGTTACGAGTCTAAAGACGGATGGTCAAGACTCTAAAGCCGGATAGTCAAGACTCTAAAGCCGGATAGTCAAGACTCTAAAGCCGTATAGTCAAGACTCTAAAGCCGGATAGTCAAGACTCTAAAGCCGGATAGTCAAGACTATAAAGGTGGATAGTTAAGACTCTAAAGTCGGATAGTTAAGACTCTAAAGCCGGATAGTTAGGACTCTAAAGCCGGATAGTTAAGAGTCTAAAGCTGGATAGTTAAGAGTATAAAACCGAATAGTTAAGACTCTGAAGCCAGATATTTAAGACTCTAAAGCCTGATAGTTAAGAGTCTAAAGCCTGATAGTTAAGAGTCTAAAGCCGGATAGTTAAGACTCTAAACCCGGATAGTTAGGAGTGTAAAGCCGTCAAGACTCTAAAGCCGGATGGTCAAGACTCTAAAGCCGGATACTCAAGACTCTAAAGCCGGATAGTCAAGACTCTAAAGACGGATAGTTAAGACTCTAAAGCCGGATAGTCAAGACTCTAAAGCCGGATAGTTAAGACTCTAAAGCCGGATAGTCAACATTCTAAAGCCGGATAGTCAACATTCTAAAGCCGGATAGTTAAGACTCTAAACCGGATAGTCAAGACTCTAAAGCCGGATAGTCAAGACTCTAAAGCCGGATAGTTAAGAGTCTAAAATCGGATAGTATGAACTTGCTTTGGGAGAGCCTTCAAGCCAGCTTCAAACTTGGGACTTAGAAATACGTGTTTAAGTGTCTCATTAGAGAAAGATAAATGACTTCCCAGAAACTTTAACTTCGTATTGACTCCAAAGCTTGCATTTTAATGAATCCAGAAGCTCTGAGAATTGAGTCGTTTCCTCGGAGATGTGTTTGTGTAATGTTTCTGGTTTTGAGAACTCTTCGT
>NC_134792.1:27058593-27061093 GCF_046742065.1 Oratosquilla oratoria
TACAAGTAACTGAAATCTAGATCAGTTGTTCTTTTTTATGGATGAGGTGAAGTGGGGTTCGAGTTTGGGTTCTAAGATGTGAAAGAATCTCCATATATGGTTATCTTATGTTTTAGAGTGTATTTCCTAGTTACCATCAAGGCCTTTTTGAACATTATTGTAAATTCATTTTATCTTAAGCCAAAGAAACTACAACCTGGAGGAGGGTGCAATAAACAAATAGATATAGAAATGAGTAAATAAATAAATTAATATACAAGTAAATAAATAAATTGATAAGCAAATAAATAAACTATTAAAAAAGATGATTAGAAAAACAAACAAATGAATGAAAAACTAGGTAAACAATTAAATTAATAAGTGAATATATAAATGAATGAATAATTATATATTAATAGAAGGATAGATACATAAATAGCTATTACAACCTAACTTAGCCTAACCTATCCCAACCCAACCTAACCTAACCTAACCTAATCCAACTTAATCTAACCTAACCTAATCTAACCCAACCTAACCTAGGCTAACCTTGCCTAACCAAGCCTAGCCTGATCTAACCTAAACTAACCTAAACTAACCTAACTTACTCTAACCTAATCCAACCTAACCAAAAAATAATTTGAATAAGTTAGCCTAACCTAACTTACCTAAGCTAGCCTAGCCTAGTCTAACCTAACCTACCTAACCCAATCCAACCTAACCTAACCTAGCCTAACCCAACCTAACCTAACCTAGCCTAACCCAACCTAACCTAACCTAGCCTAACCTAGCCTAACCTAGCCTGACGTAGCCTAATTTAGCCTAGTCTAGCCTACATTAACCTAACCTAACCTAACCTAACCAAGCCTAACCAAACTTCATTTTCATAATTACCATATTTTTCATGATCAATTGGAAGCATCCACCAGGGCATGCGTCGCTTCTCAAACCCTCCCATCCTGACCAACTCCGTTAATTCCAATCCTTAGTTTCTCCACGGAGGCCCCCATGTAATATAACACGACAATCAACAGGCTTATAGATATATTTTTTAGATATAAGAAAACCCTAATATATTTATGATGGAGTCACGCCCATCTCGATTACCCTTTGGAGACCAGTGGCTTATTTAATGTTATTGTTCTGGTTGACCACAGGCTATTTCATTCAGTAAAGAGAAGCATTTAGGCCTCACGAAATGAAGAAATGCTTTATCAGTAACCAGAGCACACGAATCTTGAACACTTACTGGACAAAAAATAAATAAATAAATAAATAAAAAAGATAAATAGAATAGAATAAAATAAAATTAAATGAATAAATCTCCTGGCATTTTTATTAGATTTTTCTATATACATAACAATTATGCACCTGTCTACTTTCTTTTTATTTGTTTGATTATCTATTAATCTGATTGTGTATATATGTATTTTAATTCATTTATGTCTCTAATTATATATACATACTGAACTCATGAGCTTATTTATTCATTTCTATTTATCAATCAGTTATTTATTTATTTGTTCATTTATATTTAGTTATGTAGTTGCTTATTTGTTTATTTGTTTTACTTCTATTTCTATATTTTCATTAATTCATTTTTTTTATCATTTATTAATTTATTTTATTAGTTTTTTGCTTATTTGTTAATATATTATTATCTTCATTTCTACATCTATTTAGATGCCGCATTAATTTTTTCACTGTTTCTTTATTTTATTTTATTTCATTATTATTATTTTTTTTACATGTGCATCGTCTCTCACTGTATCAGCTTGCCAACTGGCTGCGATGACTTGCAATCTTCAAGATTAATTTTGTAATTAACAAATCTCCATAAATGAGATTAACGCAAATCATTGTCTGGGGAGAATGAAAACTTAAATGTTAAGTTTAGTGTTTAA
This sequence comes from Oratosquilla oratoria, assembly GCF_046742065.1. NCBI lineage: Eukaryota > Metazoa > Arthropoda > Malacostraca > Stomatopoda > Squillidae > Oratosquilla > Oratosquilla oratoria. The sequence continues at coordinate 27,060,477 of NC_134792.1, forward strand.
TGTTGAGTTTAAGTTTAATGTTAAACTTATGCATATATACAAGTGCCTTTGTTCTAGAATGTCAATCAAGTATAAGATTTGTGCAAATAATGTTCTAATTTCTTAGGTTAGAAATGTCGAAATACGTACATTAACATAAGGGAAAATAATATTATGTGATAAAAGAACAAAATTATTAAAATGATATCGGATAATAAGGGATAAATTCTTTAGTACATTAGTAAAGAATTTTTCTGACAAGTTCAAATGGACGGATATTTTTGTTCAAAACGGAGTATCACGTGATCTCAATCCAAATATGATGTGGAGATCTTTGTATGTTTTATTCAGGTGACCGTCAGCCGATCTTTTCCAGTCTTTTAAGCGTAATACTTTATCTCGATTAATCTGCATACAGCATTTTTATTATATTTTTCTTGATGCCAGTAAATGATCGTTCTTAGCTGAAACATCTTTGCCCTCACCTTGGTTCGTTTACGAGCGTAGCTGTCATAAAAAAAAAAAAAAAAAAAAAAAAAAAAAAATCTAATATTTTTTTATAAAGAATTCTGCGATTTATACATAATTTCAGTGTATATTATTATGCATCATTATGTATTGGTAACATAATGTATATG
>NC_134792.1:27063593-27066093 GCF_046742065.1 Oratosquilla oratoria
TCACTACATAATTACCATCATCTATGCAAAAGCTCGATTTCGCTCAAACGAGGTAATCCCTGGAACAGATCATCAAACATGACCCAGAAGGTTCTCCCAAAATTCCAGAAACCTCTTGAAAGCTTCCTTAAAACACACCAATACACTTTACAAACTTTCTTCTTTCTCATTCAACCCCTAATTACGCCTTCATCCCTAAAGACAGCTTCCACATCACCCTAACCCCACGACCTAACTCCCTGTAAACCCAACTCTCTTCCTCAGACTCTCAAACCGCTACAAGGAGGAATCGACCAGTAGTCGACATGGTGTCTTCAGTTGCATATCCTACCAACTGACATTCTGAGGACCTTGGAAGCGCAGAAGGGTCTGTGGAGGACTACAGATAGACGTAATGAATGTGAAGGGGCATAGAACGATACAGAGGGCGTGAATGAAGCCGGGGAAACCCGTGGAGAGGTGCTATGGAACGCGATGTGATGTACAGGAAATGGGGAAATATATCGAGAAGGAGGCCTTCCAGGAAATAACGCACTTTCTTCGTGTATCTGTAGATAAGAAAAAAAAAAAGTAGTAAATCGCTTGACATTTGACATATTATCGCGATTACTCACTATCACCCTCTTACTCTCACTCCTTTCTTATCTCATATATACTGTACCCTATATGATTTCACCCAGCAGTCGACCATAAATTGGTACACTTTTGGATCTTTTCTGTAAGGAACGGCCTTATTGCGGGCATTTGTTCATTTTTTTTTCTTCCTTTTAGTTCTGATCCCCGGCGAAATGTGTACATACAAAATAAATAAATATAAACGAATGAATGAAAAAATAAATAAATAAATACATAAGTCAATGAATAAATAGATTGATGGATAAACGATTAAATAAATAGATGAATTATTAAATAAATAATGAATAAATAGATAAATGAATAAACAAATAAGTAAATTATCTAATAAATTAGTTAATTGATAAATAAATAAACAGATAAATGAATGACAAATAATACGCATGCAAACAAAAAATAAATGAATAAATGAAAAATGAATATATAATACATAAACCTATACCAAAAGATCCTTACCCCATCATAAAAGGAGTGATATGGTCAAGGCATCTTCTACACACAATCCACATCCCTCCAACACCCATTTATTGTCCCTTTATTCTTAGCTCCTCGTGGATGACCAACAAATTAGTAAAACTAAAACCGGTCAATTACATCTACTTCTGCACTAAAGGAATGGCACAGAGTAGCTTGGCAGTTATGATGAATGAATAGGTAACGGATAATACGGATTAGATTACTAAGGTAGGATACTTTACCTTTCCTTAAGGATTACCTTGAGGATGATTAGGATAACCTCGTGGCAGCTAGAATGAAATCATATGTGCCACCAAAATGTTCTTTCTCTAAGAAGTCTTTAGGTACACTAAGACACATTAATTGTATTGCAAAGAATCATCTTATCTTGGACGTACCACGGAAGGCACATTGTTAGAGTAATGACGTTTTGTTGGAGTATATCGTTATGTATGGTGGTCTTCCTTCCTATGATCTAAAAGCTGGATGCTAAAGGGAAAGCCGAGGCCACGGCCAAATCGGGACGAGCGAAGCCCCGTAAAAAAAAAAAAAAAAAAAAAAAAAAAAAAAGGGTCTTGATAATGTGCCTCGCTTTAGCAAACTTATCATCGGGTATCTCTGTGACTTTGATTGATAAGATTTAAGAAGAAGAAATATGAAAGGCTTCCAGAAGACCGCACGAAAAATACCCATCTACATCTTCCTTTGTACAAACAGTTCCGTCTCTACCTATGAAGAATCTGCCCCTTTTCCACGTACAGTTGGCAATGTTTCAACGTGGTCCGCATACAGCGTAGTCCACATACTCCAGTGGTATGCGGTATGTGGCAACAGGCTCTTGCGCGTTCGGGTATAAATGTAAAAGGAACACATTATAATGTTAATTTTCGGCAGACTTTGACACATTTCGTTCATTAAATAAATGGGAACTATTGCCCTAGAAGCCACACAAACACACACACGCACACACACACACACATACACACACACACACACACACACACACACACACACACACACACACACACACACACACACACACACACACACACACACACACACACACACACACACACACACACACACACACACACACACACACACACACACATCTCACGATCCTGTAGATCAACCAGAAGTCTTGGCAACGGTTTGCGTGTCACAACAAAATCACCTGTATATCTCCAAATGCACAGGAACTAATTCAGACATTCACATAAATTCACACGAAACCCCTTATCCATGCATTTCTCCTCCCCTTCCTCCTCCTCCTCCTCCTCCTCCTCCTCCTCCTCCTCCTCCTCCTCTTCCTCCTCCTCCTCCTCCTCTTCCTCCTCCTCCTCGTTCCTCTTCTCTTTCGGCATCTTCTTCAACTCTTCCTTCTCCTCTATCATCTCTGTTTCCCCCTCTG
>NC_134792.1:27071093-27078593 GCF_046742065.1 Oratosquilla oratoria
GTGTGTGTGTGTGTGTGTCTGTGTGTGTTTGTGTGTGTATCTACTTAATTGTATTTACCTAACTGCAACATAAGGAAAGGAGCAATGTTCTAGGGGTCATGTCTCTTACTAACCGGTTATCTTACCTAACTCTAAACTGATTTATGGTTCCAACATGGTCGGTACCCTTAATTTCAAATTTTCATACTCTGGCTCGAATTCACGCATTTCCCCATTCTGGGCAATATCAGGATTTGGTACTTAACAAATTATAATTTACAGGATAGTACCAAAGCTCATGTCTCTTTCTCTTCAGTGTATTATACCTGTTTGTGTGTATGTCCATATGACTGGGTATAATTTATCATACCTGTGTGTGTGTGTGTGTGTGTGTGTGTGTGTGTGTGTGTGTGTGTGTGTGTGTGTGTGTGTGTGTGTGTGTGTGTGTGTGTGTGTGTGTGTGTGTGTGTGAGTGTGTGTGTGTGTGTGTGTGTGTGTGTGTGTGTGTGTGTGTGTGTGTACGTGTGTGTGTGTGTGTGTGTGTGTGTGTGTGTGTGTGTGTGTGTGTGTGTGTGTGTGTGTGTGTGTGTGTGTGTGTGTGTGTGTGTGTGTGTGTGTGTGTGTGTGTGTGTGTGTGCGTGTCTTCAGATGGTTGGATAAAATTTGCTGTTATGAATATATGAGAACTTACACATGTATACATACATACATACATGCATATATACCTACCTACATACATAAATACATACATACATACATATACATACATGTGGTGGTCCTGTAAGATGGACAGCGAGGCTGCCCGTTTTCCGTCAATTTCTTCATCTACATTAGGAAATACAACCCGGAACGGCTGACACTCAGTCCCCGGACTGGATCCAAGGTCTCTCTCTATTAAATTAAAAATCATCTAATACACTTTGTGCACATGGGAAGCTGACAACCGGTGACTGCTCTCTTCTACCTAACACCTTCATCCGGAGGTGCAGAAACAGTCCCACAATGATAAAATACAGATGAAAGTCATAAGGTTCTTTCCAGAAAGATCTATGGGAGGTTCTGAGGACCGTTGCCAGTCACTTTGGGGCTGCAAATTTTTTATTTTGTAAAACTCATGGTAATGATTGATTAATATGTATATGTACATGTACATATAAATGTACAATATATGTATGTGTATATGTATATATGTACAGTATATGTATATGTATATGTACACAATATATGTATATGTATACAGTATATGTATATGTATATGTATGTGTATATGTATATGTATACAGTATATGTATATGTATATGTATATGTACGAGTATATGTATATGTATATGAACATGTATATGTATATGTATATGTATATGTACATGTATATGCATATGTATATGTATATGTATATGTATATGTGCATGTATATGTATATGTACATGTATATGCATATATATACGTATGTATACGCTGCATATCAACCCTAACAAACACGGTCGTGAGGCAAACCTGAAAAAAATAACCCTTGCACAGTCAGAAAATTGGGTCAACTAAAACCGCAGAGGTGCCTGAAGACTCATGTTTTATAGTTTGATGTGCAACGCAAAGGACATAGAACTTCATAATGGATGAGGAATACGACGTGAATGCAAGACAGCTGACCAAAAGAGTATCTGAGTCCAATGTTGGCACACCGGACGCTTGGTGGAAATAAAATTTGATGCATGAGGACAATTTGTTTGGTTGTAAAAGATGCCACCTTAAATTCTATGGGGGATGAGGCTCTCCTCCTGAGGAATAGACCTCACATGGGGGATTCACATTTCTTTCGTTTCCAGGAAAAATAAAAATTTCTTTAAGAATTTTTTTTTTTTTTCTTTTTTTTTTTTTGCCACATGACCTCAAGGAGAAATTTCATAAGGTTGATGTCGAGGAATTGTAGTTTTTGGATCGGTTGGGTTGTCAACAAACCAACGTCCCTATACACCAATACTGTTTCGACACTTTTTTTTCTTTTTCTTTTGCAAAATGGGGACTCTTGCTCAAGACCCAGTATGATTGAAAATAACTGTTATATTAATAAGATAATCTAGAGTTAGTCTGAACAGATACTCACAAACAACGTCACAGTATTGACGTGGCCTACTGCAACACTACTATAGTTTGTCTGAACCAGACGTTCAGGCTGAAAACGAAAAGTTCTGATTTTTTTTTTGTCTGAAGCTCGACAGTTTTACTTAATTTTTTATCCATTATATCATTTTATATATTATGCCACTGTAGACATACAAACACACATACGTACACACATACACATATGCATGAGCACATACACACACACGTGCACACAAAAATCACAAACACGTTCACACGCGCGCGCAAATACACGCACACACAAATGTACACACACACACACACACACACACACACACACACACACACACACACACACACACAAACACACACACAATGTACACATACAAGCAGACTACACACACATGTACACATACAAACGCACTTACACATACACACACACACAAAGGATTACAAAGGATTACAAAGGCAAAGCATGCCGACAGGAGACCTTTTGATCCATATCTAGGTCGGATGCAAAAAAAAAAAAAAAAAAAAAAAAAAAAAAAAAAAAAAAAAAAAAATCATATTAATAATAAATTAAAACTATAACAATGTAAATAACAATTAAAATACATAAATAAATGCATTGGTATAGTTGAATAACAAACAAACAGGTAAATAGTAAATGATAATAAATTGACATATAACTAATAATAAATGAAAATCAGACAGACAAATTATAACAAAACAAAAACAAATAATATAACATAAATTATAATAATTACAGCATCTTACTTAGGTATTTATCTAAATGATTCTTAAAGCTTCGAACTGAACTACATTGCACTACCTGTGCAGGAAGTTTATTCCATTCATTAACTACATGGTTGGCAAAGTTGTTTCTACCTACTTCCAAATTGAATCTATTTCCGGACAGTTTGAGACCATTGTTTCTTGTCTGATTCTCATTCAATGTGAAAATTTGGTCACTTTTGATGTTGTCAATTCCCTTTAAAATCTTAAAGACCTGTATCAAGTCACCTCTGAGTCTACGCTTTTTTAGGGAAAACAGATTCATGTGCTTAAGTCGATTTTCGTATGATTTATTTTTGATATTTGGAATCAGTTTTGTGGCTCGCCGTTGTACTTTTTCCAGTCTGTCAATGTCTTTAATGAGATTCGGTGACCATACGGAAACAGCATATTCCAAATGTGGACGAACTAACGATTTATATAGCTTGTTAATGAGTGATGGACTTTTGAAATCAAAAGATCGCGCAATCAATCCCAGAATCTTATTTGCTTTCTCAGAGGCTGAAATACACTGCTTGGATGATTTGAGGTCGTTACTGATAATTACGCCGAGATCTTTTTCACTATCCACTTTTGTTAACGAATTTCCAAATAACTTGTAATCGTACTTGCTGTTATTTTTACCTATGTGCATTACCTTGCATTTACTTGTGTTAAATTTCATTAGCCACTTTTCAGACCATTGCTGTAATTTATCTAAATCTTCTTGAATATCTAATTGGTTTGAGTGATCATTTGCCACTCCGCACAGTTTTGTATCATCAGCAAATTTGGAAACAGTAGATTTTAGTCCATGGTCTATATCATTTATATATACTATGAATAGAAGTGGCCCAAGAACGGAACCCTGAGGAACTCCACTTGCAACACTTTTCCATCCAGAAGTTTTTCCATTTAAAACAACTCTCTGTTTTCGACCTTTCAACCAATTACTAGTCCAACCTAATAGGCTACCACTTATTCCATGCAAAGCTAATTTAGTAAGAAGTCTTTCGTGTGGGACGGTATCAAAAGCTTTTGCAAAGTCTAGATATATTAAATCTATATTGTTTCTTTTGTTAAAATTCGAGACAACTGTGTTGTAGAATTCGAGTAAGTTAGTCACGCAAGAACGTTTCCGTCTGAAACCATGTTGGCTATCATTTATCAAACGGTTACTTTCTAAATGATATTCGATAGCATCTCTGATGATAGTTTCCATTATTTTTCCTACGATCGAAGTCAAACTAATAGGCCTATAGTTATTTGGTTTCTTTTTGTCACCTTTTTTGAATATGGGAGTAACGTTAGCTAGCTTCCATTCTCTTGGGACATCTCCGGATATGATGGATTTCTTGAAAATAATTTCTAATGGAACAACAATCTCATTTTTCATTTCCTTTAAGATTCTTGGATGCCAACCGTCAGGCCCTGGTGTTTTATTAACTTTGAGTTTGTCTATACACCTTTTAATTGTTTCTTTTGTTATATTTACCGTAGTGAGTAAGTTTACCCCAGACTTTTCACAGGTTTCAGTTTGGAATTCACTTTGAGGTGTTTCGTTTACGAATACCGAGCTAAAATAATTGTTTAAGAGATTACACATTCCTTCATTTGAATATTCAAGTTGACCGTCAGCAGATAATAGTGGACCAATGTGATTCCTAACAACCTTTTTATCTCTAATGTAACTATAGAATTCTTTGGGATTCTCTTTGGATTTCTCAGCGATGTTCATTTCGTATTGTCGTTTTCTTTTTCTTATTGTCTTTTTTAAATCTCTCTGTATTGATACATAACTTTCATAGTCATTAGATGCACCCGAGCACTTATATTTCTTATAAGCCTGTCTCTTTTTAGCAATACTTTTTAGCAATACTTTTTTCACACACACACACACACACACACACACACACACACATGAACTCGCATTTAAGAACACATGCACACACACACACAAATACACAAACGCACACAATTACACACACACTTACACAAACGCACACAATTACACACACACACATACACACACACACACACACACACACACACGCACGAACACGCACACACACACACACATACACACACACACACACACACACACACACGCACGCACACGCACACACACACACACACACACACACACACACACACACACACACACACACACACACACACGTTACTGCCCGTTTTCATTTTTCCCCAAAAAATGAATACGTTAAAAAAAGAAGGAAAAAAAAAGCACCTAACTACCGTCCAAAGCACTATTAAGTACCCATTACACAAACACGTTAACATAATATTACTATTAGTATTACATCGATTATTTCCTTGGTTAAAAAAATTGGACCACATAAACATAAACATAATTTACATAGACTTGAGATCATATTGCAGGAAAATGAGATTTCGCTGATTTGAAATAGATGTAATTACTCGCTTGATTATATATGCGGTTTGATTAGAATTACGCTTAGAATATACTACGGTTGCATGAAAAATTAGTTGTACATTTTGATCGTAAATGGAACAGTGCTGCTTATGTACAGTTTGGAAAAAAGCCAATATATATATATTATATATATATATATATGTATATGTATATATGTATATATGTATATATATATATGTAAATATATAAACATATATATATACATATATATATATGTATATATATAAACATATATATATACATATATATATAGTGTATATATACATATATACACACATACATACATATATATACATATATATACATATATATATTCATAAATATATATATATATATATATATATATATATATATATACATATCATGGGAGAAAGCATACGCTGGACTCGACGTTCGTCAATTTATTCCGACGTTTCGAACCCTGTCCGGGGTTCGTCTTCAGGGTAATGCCGGACAGGGTTCGAAACGTCGGAATAAATTGACGAACGTCGAGTCCAGCGTATGCTTTCTCCCATAATAATGGTTCCTGGACTCCAGCTATTTACGAATATATACATATATATATATATATATATATATATATATATATATATATATATATATATATACATCCATATTTATGCAGTTCAATGAATCTATTTTATTTGTATCATTCAGTTTTTATTTCCTATAAATTCTAATGGTTTATTTAGCTTGATTGTTATAACGAAACACATGTGACGATACAATGTAACATGACAGATTGGACAAATGATTTATAGAACAATGATGTCACCCAACAGCCTCTGATGTTTCATTTCTTATACATATTACGAACATTTTCAGAATAACAGCTGTCATCAATATGAACAAGGTACATTTCGTTATAAGAAACTTTTTCATCTTAGCCTTTGATTGCCAGTACGTTATATATGCATAGATTTTTTATCATTAGTTAAATTGAAGACCATTTCCACAGTTTTCTCCTTCACATTCAAAGTCGAAAAGTTCAAGTCGTACTACTCAACTCAATTGCTGATTAATGTTTTAGAAATATTCCAATCGTTGTTTACAGCATTATAAATATTAAAGTGTCATCAATATATTCAATAATATAATGGTTTTGAAATGTGTTACAAAAACCATTTGTCTTTAAGTTCAATGAAAATCGTCTAAAAAATATCCTTGGGGAATCATTCTATTGGTAAACATACGTGCACACACACACACACACACACACACACACACACACACACACACACACACACACACACACACACACACACACACACACACACACACACACACACACACACACACACACGCACACACACACATACACACACACACACATACACACACACACACACACACACACACACACACACACACACACACACACACACACACACACACACACACACACACACACACACACACACACACACACACACACACACACTCACACACAAACAAACATTCTTCACGTAAATCTGAAGATACATTGGTCCAAGACAGCTTCCACGAATTCATGAGATTACCGTGATGCAGTACCACCTTCTAAGTCAGCTCACTAACGTGGGTGTAATATAACTCAGCTTTCATTAAATCTACGTTTCTGGTGTCTTTCTAGAAACATGATATTGTGTTGAACAACTCACTTATGCTCGCCGGGACGTAAGCGCTCTTCGCTCGACAGTTTATGTATATAATTACTTTGTATTTGTCGGCAGCAAGCATTGGGGAATTAGGTATCTCGTAAACATGGGCGTAATTCCAGGTCGTCTCTTATTTTCCTCTTATTATTTTGTGAAATCATATAACGAGGGAATGGTGGTGGCCGATCCACGCCAGACAGACTGTGATTATCATGATAGTGTGAGAGTTGCAAAAGTGAACAGAACAGAACAAAACAGAACAGGACAAAGGAGCGAAGGATAGGACAAAAAACGACAGAACAGGACAGAACACGACAGAGCAGGGGTGAATGGGGACAGGACGGAGCAGAACAGGATAGGACAGAGCAGAACAGGACAGAATACGACATAACAGAACATAGTGTTACAAGAAATGCCTGTATACAAAGTGTGAATCATTCATTCTCTGTCAGTGTGAATACGCGCACGCGCATGCATTAGCTACAAGCCGTCAGACCCTGGGAGTAGCAACGAACCGCCTACCTTGTGATGTGACCGCGATCAGTTTGGCTTGACCTAAGAAATCAACCGCCGAAACAG
>NC_134792.1:27083593-27091093 GCF_046742065.1 Oratosquilla oratoria
GCACAATAAAACACATACATATACACAGAAATACACGCACGAACACACACACACACACACACACACACACACACACACACACACACACACACACACACACACACACACACACACACACACACACACACACACACACAGTTTGTTATTACTATTTTTCATGAGTATTATGTTTACTGGTGTCATATTAATTCTTATAAATCACTTTCATTTAATTGATCATTTGCTATTTTCGACAAGTTTATATTTTCATTAAACTAGAAAGGTTTGGTTTTTTATTCATAAAATTTTTGTTTATACAAATAGCGTGAGCAGAAATGATGCATAACCGATAGCCTACGGCAATTCCCTTGTCATATTTTTTCGTCTGAAGTCATTAACATTCAGACTATCAAGCTTTTTATCAATCTTTAGACACTTTTTAATCCTAATTTCTAAACTTTCTTTGGTGCTAAGTAATACGAAACTAGTTATATCTGACGAGACAATATAGAAGATTTTATTAGATATTGTAAAACATATTTGTTGTTGTAGAAATGTATAATTTAGTTGTGAAAGAATGCTTATCCTCAAGCCGGGGGATATTGTGAGCAACTTATACTATTTGATGTCTTACAGTATTACTTATTAACAGATCAATCAATTTCTCCCATAACTAGTTTAACAGATCAATAAATTTCTCCCATAGCTAGTTTAACAGATCAATCAATTTCTCCCATAGCTAGTTTAATTAATTTGTGTACATTTCCATTTATTATGTACAGTCGAGAAAAAGAGTTCTTGGATCGTTTTCTGGTGTGCAGTACGTCTTGGTATCCGATAACAAATACGAATCTGATCATGAATAGATAAAAGAAAAAATCATAATTTGTTTGTTTCCTTATTACCAAAACATTCAATGTTACATTTTTTCAATGCAAGTAACTACTAGTATTGTATTATTATTAATATATATCTATCTATCTGTCAATCTATCTATCTATCGACTAAGAGCTTTTCCTCTTATAAAGGAAGTAGCTAAGACACCCTTCTCATCTGCTCCTCAAGAATGACAGGTCATCCCTGCATCCACCAAATGTTCTAGGTCAAACGCAATGCAGCAAGACACAGTACATCCACAGCAAGGCCGCTTCATTTAATCGGCGACCCTCTCCCACCCCTTCATGTAGAAAAAGAGAAGACGGGGAGACATCCCTTTGGGTTGCGTCAAAATATCATTCACACATATGCACCCCCAACCCCATCTCTCCCTCCCTTCCTTGCAAAACAGTATCATCCATACACAGTCAATCTCCATTCATCCCTACCTCCTGCCTTCTCCCTTCCTTGCTCAACAGGCATTCCCCTCTTCCCCAACACCCCTTTCACCCCATCCACCCATCTCATCCTCGGTCGTTCCCTCAAGTTCACTCCCCACACATCTGCCTTCCACATCTCTTTTACTAATCTTTCATCACTCATTCCTTCCATGTGTCCAAACCATCCCAATAATCTTTCATCAGCCTTATCTGCCACCTCCTTTTCCACTCCTGTTTCAATCCCGTTCTTCTCCTCACCTCCTCTTTATTCGCTCCATCCAACCTATTAACCCCTACCATACCTCTCAGACATTTCATCTCAAACGCATTTAACTTTTCCTCTCTGCCTCTCTTTAAGTTCCAAGTCTCTGACCCCTACAATCCCGTCGCTACAACCACCTCTTCACACAATCTCCTCTTTGAATACATTCCCAGTAGCCTATTTGTCATAAGGATTTTTAATCCCAGGTGGCATTTACTCGCTTTTCTCAATCTACAATTTACCGCCTTATACATTCCTCTCTTTCCTGCCATATCTGACCCCAAGTACCCAAAACTATCCACTTCCTCTAGCCTCTCTCCTTTTAGACCCTGCCACAAGCGCAGTGTTGCCAGCAAACAACTGGTTCACCTTCCAATTTTCTCCATTTTCTTTAAACACCTCCAGTTCCTTACCCATTGTCTTCGCTTTTACAGTTATATATATATATATATATATATATATATATATATATATATATGTAATATATATATATATATATATGTATATGTGTGTGTGTGTGTTTGTGTGTGTGCATGTGTATATGTACATAAACAAACACACGCACACACACACACACACACACACACACACACACACACACACACACACACACACACATATATATATATATATATATATATACATATATATATATATATATATATATATATATATATATATATATATATATAAAGTACAAACTGGACCCGTCGTTTGAATGTATTTCTACGTTTCGAACCCTGTCCGGGGTTCGTCTTCAGGGTAATACAGTGGCAGCAAAAGGAAATATATATAAAAAGGGGTCTCCCTCGTACACTGGTTTAGGTAACCCCAGTAACCATTTTACTCCAGAAATATACAAAAGTTACACATCACAAAGACTGAGCATAGTAGAACCCGAAAATGACACCAAAAGGACCCCATATCACCTAATTCACACATCAACATTAGTATAGAAATAGCATGGCAAATGAAATCTTATACTAAAATATGTAAACCAACCTAACAATAAAGCGAGGTTCTAAAAGGATTTAACTACCGTAGCCTGTAATGCGAAAGATCAGAGATAAAAAAAAATTGTAACATACAAATATACAATTCAACAATAAAACAAACTCAAAGAGAGTAAATAAGAAGAAATATAAGAAAGATAGATGAGTGACCTTCCCAGATGGACAAAAAATCCACATGCCAGGATGCACCGCAAAACAGCCAATAACCTAAAGTTGATAAGCAGCACATAGCGTGTAATAACCACACGTCTGGGAAAAAATCCCACAAAACATAATCAACCGAACCAGTGTCTCAGAATAAACATGGACAAGATGGCAAATTTATAAACATCCCCAACACCCCCGACACTGCTTACTGATGGACACAACGTTTTTTTTTTCTTTTTTAATAAATTCACGTCAAAAGACGGAATCCCAAAAATAACAATCAACCATATGTACCGCTAGCACAGGCCTAATTGATTGAATGATATAACGGTACTCTCAAGCAAATAGACGGGTTAGGAAACTGATCCCCCCGAAATACATAACACATTAACCATAGGAAGAACATAAAATGAATACGAGAAAATAAAAGAATGACATGCCACAGATGGGCCGAGTATCCACACGCCAGACTACCCCGCGTAATATTCATTGATTAAATCTGGTAATTACAACATATCAAAGAAATAAACACAGAAAGACACCAAGTGAAAGGAAACAATCCCACAAAAATAAAAACTAATAAACCATACCGTTCACTAACTCAAATAAAATAAAACAAAATGCAATAAAACATAAAACACAGACCAAAAAGCAAATTACTGTCGTGATGAGTGCATCCTTTCCAACATATTCTTCGCTCCTTTGTAGATCGGGTTCAAAGTGATGCATCTGTTAATGCTATTCTCATCTCTAGCCCACGCTTTTAGGAATAACCTGACACTTTTTCCATTTCTTTTGTATTTAATGTCTGCATTATGCCAATCCATCTCATGACGTCTTTCCATGCAGTGCCTTAGAATGTCTTAACTCTCATGTCCCTCCTACCGACAGCACCCTGGTACTCTTGCAATCCAGTCGCCAATTTCTTTCCAGTTTCCCCAACATAATGGGTCTCACACTCCTTACACTTAACGTCGCACACCACTCCTATCCGGTCTGCTTGACTCTCTATGTCTTTCACTTTGGTCAGAGCTCCAATGAGCGTGTTTCTGGGTTTATGTGCCACTTCTACACCATGCTTCCTCAGCAATCTGGCCGCTACCTCAGACGCCCCTTTCAGATAAGGGACAGTAACCCGCGGTGCATCTCGTCGACTATCGCCTACCTCAACATTCGGTTGGTGTGTCGTCCACCTTTTCACCACCGAATTCAAATAACTGTTTTTCCTGGATACTTTCTTAAGGTGTCTCTTCTCCTTCCTCCTACTGTCCTCCGTAGGACATACCCTAGATCATAAAGTCTTGACCGCACTTTTTTCGTGTGCGATCGGATGACAGCTGTTATAATCTATTAGCCAGTCAGTATGGGTGTCCTTCCTGTAAATACCTGTTGTCAACGTGGCACCGTTTCTCCTCACTATGACACCCAGGAATGGCAATCGTCCGTTCTCCTCTTTCTATATTTCAAACTGAATGGCCTCATTCTTCCCATATAAGAGATCGAAGAAAAGTTCCACCTCCCCTTTCTTCATAATGAAAAATAGGTCATCCACGTAAGATACCCATAATTTTAATGATGGTGGCGCATCCTCCAACACCTCATAGCGTTGCATAGCTATTTCCACCTAAACCACAGAGATTGGAGAGCCCATGGGTATACCCACGTTTTGATGATACATCTTTTCTCTGAACTTGAAGAAAGTCAAGTCCAGACACAAATTGACTAGTCCCATCAACTCCTTTGCCATCAGTTTTTTCTTTTCTAGAAATTCTTGACTGTTCTTCACCGTGGACATTGCAGCCTGCCTTAAGAGATCCTGTGGCAATAAAGCAAACATCGCTTTAACGTCAAAAGACACCATGCAATCGTCTTCTTCCATGTTAATCCCTCTAAGCCTCTTCACAAAGTCAGCAGAGTTACTGAACATCCACTCTGAGCTTTCCACCAGTGGCCTCAGACGTTTGGCCAAATCTCTTGCCAACTTGTAGATAGGCGAGCCTCTGAAAGCAATAATGGGCCTTAGGGGTACGTCCTCCTTGTGTACCTTTGGGAGTCCATAAAACTTGGGAATCATGGCGTCTCCCGATCTCATTCTAGATCATTCACGGTCTATAATTAACCTAGCCTCTTTTAAGCTAAGTTCAATTTCAGAGCCGAGAAAAATAAACTAGTTTTAAAAAAGAAAATAAGCCTTGCAAAGGTTAAGGATAATATCAAGAAATTTCAGCTAGAAATTAAAAATAAAGTCGAAGCTCTAAAAACTAACAAGGACACAGTCGAAGATATGAATTTGAATTTGTTTTTGGATCATAGCCGTAGACCCACAACTCATCTCCGGTTATTACTTGTTTCAGGAAATTTTAGTCATTTGTAGCAGCTTGAACAATGCCCTGTGAAATTTGACTATGAAATTCCTTCTGCTCATGGGTCAGGAGACGCTGGATGAAATTTGCCGCCACGCATGTCATGCCAAGATCTTCCGTTAAAATCTCTAAAACCCTTGTCCGCGGGATACCAGGTTCATCTTCTAATTCTCGGACTGTCAGTCGCCGATTTTCATTGGTTGCAGTCTTCACATATTCAACATTTTTGGGTGTTCTGCTAGTTGAAGTCCTACCAGAACGTGGACCACTTTCAACGAATTCTCGGCCTTCTTTGAAGCGTTTTCACCACATCTATATCTGTGCTTCACTCACTGAATCATCCTGGAATGTCTTCTTAATCATTCAAATAGTTTCCGCTGATGAATATTCAAATTTGCAACAGATTCGCTGATCTACTTGCTCAGTCATTGTCAATACGATGATCAAACAATACATACCTTCACTCAACTGTGTCTGGCCGCTAATTGAGTTGTGACATGGAACTATGGCCGCTCACGCATGCGCAGTAGGGACTTCTGTCAGTGTTTGTCAACTTTTGTCATGATTTCACTACCAGTTCTGCAAATATTCATAACAGCTGGATACTTTCCGGACAGACCTCGTATACATATATGTATATGTATACATATATATATATATATATATATATATCTAAAAATATATATATGTTTATATATATATATAAATATAAATATATATATATATATATATATATACATATATACTGTATATTGCATCTGATGTCATTATGAACCGAAAATCTCTGCTGGGTTTTATGTTTTTGCCATTGCAATCCACTCTAATTGCGATGTAGCACTAAATTATTTACGACGCCGTCTATACATTTAGCTTTGTATATTTTTGAAGTTATACGATTTAGAATACTTTTTCTCTTGTACATAAATACAATAAAATTTGTTATCCTTTTCCTCTCTCACTTATTATCATTTTGTCGATATTTCTTTTATTCTCACCTTTTGAATATTTTACATATGTCATTCACCTGATTCTTTATTATTATTTTTTTCTATTTTTAAGCCTCCCACCCTTATAAGGGTGAAATAGCCCTTAGTATATAGAAAAGTATATGATTATATATGTATATATAAACATATATATACATATATATATATATGTATATATATATATATAAGTGTGTGTGTATGTGTGTGTGTGTGTGTGTGTGTGTGTGTGTGTGTGTGTGTGTGTGTGTGTGTGTGTGTGTGTGTGTGTGTGTGTGTGTGTGTGTGTGTGTGTGTGTGTGTGTGCTCACCTTTAATCTTTGGATCACGTGCTGGACTCGTGATTGACAGCTATTTCCCTAACGGAAGAGAGCTCAGAGCTCGTATAACCGATCTATGGGTAATGATGTGACCTTACACGCACACATCCCTAACCTCCCGACCACGAGAGTTGGAATAACGACTCGAAGCGCAGCGATACTGAAATTATTTCAGCCCTGGGCAGGATTCGAACTCAGGCCACCGTATTGACAGTCAGGGACCCGTGTGTGTGTGTGTGTGTGTGTGTGTGTGTGTGTGTGTGTGTGTGTGTGTGTGTGTGTGTGTGTGTGTGTGTGTGTGTGTGTGTGTGTGTGTGTGTGTGTGTGTGTGTGTGTGTGTGTGTGTGTGTGTGTGTGTGTGTGTGTGTGTGTGTGTGTGTGTGTTTGTGTTTGTGTGAGATTCACCTTGGTCTTTGGATCACGTGTTGAACTCATGATCGACAGCTATTTCCCTAACGGAAGAGAGCTCAGAGCTCGAATGACCGATCTATTGGTAATGCTATAACCTTACACACACACACACACAACTCCCCACCCACGAGAGTTGGAGTAACGACTCGAAGCGCAGCGATGCTGAAATAATTTCAGCCCTGGGGAGGATTCCAACCAAGTACTGGCGGTACCGCCGTACTGACAGTCTGGTACCCTACCAACCGCGCCACCGAGTGTGTGTGTGTGTGTGTGTGTGTGTGTGTGTGTGTGTGTGTGTGTGTGTGTGTGTGTGTGTGTGTGTGTGTGTGTGTGTGTGTGTGTGAGTGTGTGTGTGTAAATATATATATATATATATATATATATATATATATATATATATATATATATATTGAATGAGAATCAGACAAGAAACAATGGTCTCAAACTGTCCGGAAATAGATTCAATTTGGAAGTAGGTAGAAACAACTTTGCCAACCGTGTAGTTAATGAATGGAATAAACTTCCTGCACAGGTAGTGCAATGTAGTTCAGTTCGAAGCTTTAAGAATAATTTAGATAAACACCTAAGCAAGATGCTGTAACGATTATTATCTATTTTATATTATTTGTTTTTCTTCTGTTATAATTTGTCTGTCTGATTTTCACTTATTGTTAGTTATATGTCAATTTATTATTATTTACTATTT
>NC_134792.1:27096093-27101093 GCF_046742065.1 Oratosquilla oratoria
GCAGTAATTTGTTCAAAGATCTACAATTACCTACCAACAGTATCCCACAATACGTCTATGCATTTAAAAGACTTCCTCCAGAAACCAACCCAGCTGAGAAATCACTTTTAAGACAAACAAAAAATTGCATTGGCAAGCCTACGTTCATTTCACCATCCTGTACTAAATCAGAACCAACAAAGAATCATCCTAAAAAAAAAAATAAAAAAAAATAAAAAAAAAGACACAACGTACCTTATACTACATTGCCTTATACTCACTTTTTCAAGAGTGATATAAAGTTTCTTCAATGAGTGACTTGTGGCTATACTGTGGCTATAGCCGTTTTCTTAGGGTATGGATTAACACATACAAACCCACACGGACATGAGAAAATTGATCTTGGGCTCGTGTAATTTCACTTTCGGTGAAGAGTATGTATTGTACATAAGTAATATGCATATATACATGCAAACATATAGACATATATGTACTTATATATATATATATATATATATATATATATACGTATATGTACATATGTATAGGGTCGAGATAGCTTGGTCGGTAAGGCCTTTGTCTTGTAAGACGTAAGCCGCCTAGGCAAGGGTTCGAATCTCAGCGGATGAGTCTATTTCCAAAAATGTCAAATGATACAAACATATGTATATATGTACTGTAAGTATACATATATAGGCGGGTTAAAGGTTTTGAGGCCAAATTCTCCGGCCTCGGACTATAATTAGCCTCAGCCTCACGATTTCTATTTTTGACGATTTGGGCTGAGGACATCTTAAGATGACTAATAATTTCTATCTATATATTCTTTCAAATAATTTCAACCTAGATCTACCCAATAACAATTTGTGACGCTGTCCTTCAAAACACATATTACGTAAAAATAATAAATAAATAAATTAATTAATTAATAAAAACTCTTCCGTCTTATTTTTAGATTAATTCAAGCCCCTCACTGCCATACTGATTGTAATGATATATTCCTGTGTTTTTGTTTGGTGTATGCTTTATCGTGCAACGCCGCATATTTTCTATGTTTTGGAACATCCAGTGCTATAGCCAATGTATTAAAAAAATGTCTATAATTCTGAAATATCAGCGCAATTACACAGCTTTATATGCATTTGTATAGCATTATCAGTAATTTTAAAGCAATGACGTACAAATAATTAAGTGTACTTTAGCATATTTTATCTTTTTTAAGAAAAATATTATTTCTGGTACTTTTACTTTAGTATAGTTTCCTTTTATTCTTTTACCTCTCAATCATGGTTTTCCATAATGTTGTAAAAACTATATAGGGCATAAAACAAAATTAGAAGCTGGCCAATCACAATCCTTCATTCTTATCTTGACCAATCACACTCGTCCTTTCATGCAGTTCGGCTTCATAAGGCGCTTGTCATTCTGTATTACATTATTGTAATTATTATAATTTCAATGTCAATCGAAATCAATAATGATTCCAGCCCATGTAGCGATACTATTTTTTTTTTCTTAAGTACAAGAATACTAGGGAAAGATCGATAATTCTTCAAGTAAGTGTCTGTCGAAAATCACGAAGGTGTTTGCAGTTGGCAACCACCCAGCAAGTATGAAGAAACATAGAGAAAATACACTCCTATTGGCATGTAGTTGTTTGATTCATAACCCAAAATAAAATTAGAATAAGTAATATTTCGTGTATTAGTGCAGTTAACAAGAACCACGAAATAATATTAGGATTCATTTATATACATGTTTCAAAATATAACAATGACAGGATGATTAATATAAAATCACAACAAATAGTAATATTGACAATTTAGCAATGCTGTTTTCTGTCTAAAGAAATGAACGACATCTTTTTTGTGCACTTTATAACTCTTATCAATATAAAATTATTTTGAGAGCAGAAATTCATATATATTCACTTTTGATCAGCAATCAGCTCCACTTTTCTTCCTTCTAGGTTTTAAAAATTACGTTTTTTCATGAAATACTTTTCAATAGCAGACATTCGGAGCGCTATTAGAACAATTTGTCCGTCAGAGTTAACTTTACAACGGTAATCAGTTTCACCTTTTCGTCTTTAATGTAATGTAATCTGTGTTGTCAGATAAAAAATCTAATATACGTTTTTTTCCTTTTGCCTTTAGCAAAAACAATTATAAAAAAAAAGGACAACCATTAGCTTAAAATATCTTACGGTTAATTTTTATAAGTTTTTGCTCTGAGTAAGATTTTTTTTATATCGTGGAGATGATGTTAAATTTTTATCAATTCAATTATTTTTCGTAGTGTTATCTTTACTGTTGCAACATATCAATGCACGACAAGGAGTGCCCCTTCCCTAGTAATAAATACTCCACAGATTCCATTACAGACGTCAAACTTCAGATTTCATTCTAGACACTTCCTTTACCTCTCGAGGTGCGACATACAAAAAGCTCCCTCAAGCGACTCATTGCAAAAATCATCTGTAAAACGTCGAATACAAGTAAGGAGCCCTTATCCATACAGTTTTTCTGACTCTAAAAGATATTTAGAAAAATACATAAAGATCTTAACCAAATAGGATTTTTTGTCAGTTAATTTCAGTTTACATATATGCATATGTATGTCCATATGTATATGTATATGTACATGTATATATATATGTATATGTATACGTATACGAATATGTATATGTATGTGCATATGTACATGTATATGTATATGTATATGTATATGTATATGTATATGTATATGTATATGTATATGTATATGTATATGTACATGTACATTTATACGTATATATATTACTCTACTAGAAAAAATACCTCAATGCAATCATCCCAGCTCTTCACTGACGGAGTTCACAGCGACGAAACGCCTCTATTCTTCCATCAACTCATTCACAAGAATCTTCGTCTTATTACCACTGATAACACACCAACTTGGTAACTTTTATCATACCCAGGGACATTATTACAAGTCGTAAAAAATGCTCCTCCAATTGCCTTTGATATGACAATGAAAGTTCTCCTCCTCTGTTGGCACTAATAAACATCAGCTCGGTAACTTTGGCAAAATTGGTGATTTCATATGTATATATATGTGTGAATACACATACACACACACACACACACACGTACACACACACACACACACACACACACACACACACACACACACACACACACACACACACACATATATATATATATATATATATATATATATATATATATATAAAGACACACACACACACACACACACACACAAATATATATATATATATATACATATATGTATATATATATATACATATATGTATATATACGTATATATATACATATATATATATATATATAATGTATATATATGTATATATTTATACTGTATATATATATACATATATATATATACACACACATATATATATATATATATACATATATATCCCTGCATCTCACCCACTGCTCTGGTACAAAAGCAATGCAGTAAGACACAGCACATTCACAGCAAAGCTGCTTCATTCAGTCGGCAACCCTCCCTCTCTGTCCCCTTGTGCATAAAAAGAGAAGATGAGGGGAAATCCCTTTGGGCTGCATCAAAATATCATTCACACATGCTCCCTCACCCCTTCATCCCCCACTCACTCCCTTTCATGCACCATAGCATCATCCATACACAAGCAACCTCCACTCACCCTATCTCATGCCTTCTCTCCTTTTTCCTCAACAGACATTCCCCTCATTTCCAATGCCTCTTTTACCCCATCCATGCATCTCATCCTTGGTCGCACTATCTTATTAACTATATCCACTTCTTCTTTCCACACCTGTTTTACTAATCTTTCTCCACTTATTCTTTCCATGTGTCCAAACCATCCCAATGCTTTTACTTCAACCCCATCTCCCAACTCCCTTTCCAACCCCACTTTTTACCTCACCTCCTCTTTTTTCACTCTATCCATCCTAATAACCCCGTCCATAATTCTAAAGCTTTTCATTATAAACACATTTAAACTCTTCCTCTCTCCCTGTCTTATGATCCAAGTTTCTGAACATACAGTGCTGTCGGCGCAATCACTCTTCATACAATCTCTTCTTAGCATCCATTCCGAAATCTGTATTTCTCAAAACACTCTTTAACCCCCAAGGAATTTACTTGCTTCTCTCAATCTACATTCTACCTCCACCTCCACTCCTCCCTTTCCCGCCACATTTGCACCCAAGTATCTAAAGCTATCTACTTCCTTCAGTCTCTCTCATTTAATACTCACTTCCAATTTGCTGCCACATTGTCCCCTTGTACATCTCATCTTACTTTTACCTTCATTTATCTTCAACTTCCTTCTTTTGCACACCTTCTTAAACTCTTTCACTAAGTTCCTTAATCCCTCCTCTGATCGTGCTACAGTATCGTCACCAAACAATTGGCTTATCTTCCCATTTTCCCCGTTTTCTTTAACCATCTCCAATCCCAGGCCTACCTTTGCGTTTACGTCTCGCATCACCCCACCCATTTACAAATTTAACAGCCAAGGCGGCATAACACATTCCTGGCGAAGTCCCACCTTTACCTCAAACCATTCTCTTTCCATTCATTATTATCATCGTCATCTCATCATTATTATTATTATTATTATTATTATCATTATTATTATTATTATTATTATTATTATTGTTGTTATTATTATTATTATTGTTATCGTTGTTATCATCATCCTCATCCTCATCATCATCATCATCATCATCAGCATTCATCATTATTATTATTATTATTATTATTATTATTATTATTATTATTATTATTATTATTATTATTATTATCATTATTATCATAATAATAATAATAATAATAATAATAATAATAATAATAATAATAATAATAATAATAATAATAATAATAATAATAATAATAATAATAATAATAATAATAATAATAATAATAATAATAATGATAATAATAATAATAATAATAATGAGAGTAATAATGATGATGATGATAATGATAATAACAGTAGAACAATATTA
>NC_134792.1:27123593-27128593 GCF_046742065.1 Oratosquilla oratoria
ATGAATTTAATTTTGCTTACCTTCATATCATACCATAAAAGTATCTTCACTGATTTCGTATGGAGCTGATTCAGACCGGTATGCGTTCGCAAAAATTGAGCCTCCATAAAATGATCTGTTTTACGTTCCTCTTGTCTATTTTGGAGAAATAACTAGGATTTTTCCTCTAGCTTTCGTTTATTTAGTCTTGCAACGGTTAAGTAACGCGCTGGATGCCAGCAATATGTCGCAATTTCACCAAATAATATTTTAAATATTACTGCCACAGAGTCGCCATGAACACAAACACAAGAAGCCGACATTACGTCATCATGACGTTACGAAACTCCGCCCCCTTTTGAAATGTTCTGATTGCTTGACCACTTATATCGTGAATCTTCGTTCTGAGAATAATTCTAACTTTATATATCTCTATTTATACTTTTTTAATTTGATAGCGATAATGATAATGATGATAGAAACACTTGTATCGATATACTTAGAGTACGTTTAATATTTTTTGATATTTCAAACAAAATATTTACTCAGTATCTTGTCTACAAAATATATTCGTACATAATATATGTGGGATTGAATTTTGTTCTAGAAAGTGATGAATGAGAAAATCAGATTTAAACACTAAACTAAATTGTGAGTAGGTAATACAAAAAACAAAAACAAAACAAAAAAACATATGGCAACTCGGTGTCAGTTGACAAACAATATTCTAGATATTTCCCATTTTCTATTATCGTAACCCATCGAGCATGAATTACACAAAGACTGACGCATTACACGAAATAAATTCATTTCGATTTTATATGAGAGCTTCTATATCATGAACAAATAAGGCAATATACTCGATTACATGTTCATGTGGACATCATGAGACACAACCTAACGAAAACAAACAAACAAACAACAGTTCATAAACGGAATACAAATACCTATTCGTAACCACATTAGAAGCAAACATTCCATATATGTATATATTTTTTTCTAAATCATTTAGAAAAACGATTTCTTTAAGTTCAAGAAGAGGAATCTTGGTCTGTATATAATAGTCTATATGGATGAAAAGCCTATCCAAACAAGTCCATTCTCTTCACGCCTTTCAAAGTGGAATTTGAATTGTCTTGAGATAAATTGAGACTGCGTGGACGGGATTCCCCCCTCACCCCCCGTCCCGCTGCCTTCGCATACACGCTCCCCTTCCATCCCCCCCAGGCCCCCAGTACCTCTTCCACCCACGTTAATAACATCATCAGCAGCTAGCAAAAAGAAAACGGTGAAAATTCGTCACAAGGTCTGTTCGGCGGCCTGAAGACCAGATCGTATCGTGAATGTGATCCCGAAGATTGTCCTCCAATTTGATCTGTCAGGGCGAAATTTTTCGTCAAAACACAAAGAATATTTGAGATGTCTGGATTTAACCAACGCGACGCTGCTAAAGTTAATCACTTTGGGTTTTATGGACTAAACCCTTTCTTCATTAACCCAAAGAAGTCCAGAGATTACTTTGATAATGCTATTATAGCTGAAACCAGGCTATTTTATTTAGTTTCAAGAAAACATTGAGTCTTGGTTTATTTGCTTATTCTATCTCAATTGAACGACAGGATGTGGTGAGACACAAAATGTATCAAATTACAGAATCAAAAGCATCTTTTATCCTATTCTCGCTAACTTAAGTTATTCTGTAAAGTTATGTAGATCCTTAGATAACGAACAGGCTTAACTTAATCTCAGTTAACATCTTCATGAGAAACAATCCAATTACTTTAATGTTATTTCGTTACAATACACTAAACATTGTAAAATTACATTATAACGAACAGGCTTAACTTAATCTCAGTTAACCTCCTTATGTGAAATAATCCAATTACTTTAATGTTATATTGTTACAATAGACTAAATATTGTAACAGTACATTATACTGGACAAATTTAGATTTAAGAAGGAAATAGGTAAGAATTGGTTTACTAATAGGGTGGTCGATGAATGGAATAAACTTAGTAACCATGTAGTAAGCGCTGAAACTATCAGTTGTTTTAAAAAACGATTAGACAACTTTATGGATGGGGACGACAGGTGGTGATGGATTTGGAGCTGACTAGTGTAGGCCTTGTGGTCTCTTGCAGTCTCCTTTATTCTTATGTTCTTATGTTCTTATACTAAAAGCACAGTATGTTAAATGCCATGTTTATCATAAAACCTCACAGTAAAAAAAAATATATATTCTCTAATGTTAAAGGGAGACTAGGTTGAATGCAGTGTCAAACTGAAATTAAAATGCTTGACCAGAGAAATAACTTGAATTTTCAATGCGCAAAGTCAGATTACAACTAGTTATTTGCAATTGCCAGATGCTGCCTCTTCTGTGGAAAACAATTTGTCAAGTTAGTCACATTTGCAATGCCAAAAAACTTCCTCATTTTTCTCTGAATACAATTTCCGACTCGAAATTTGCATATGCATTTTTTGTTTTAATGAAGGTGGTAGGATGGCATTGCTGTACAATATGGCACTACGTTGGTCAAGCTAGAAATCTAGGACCGTTCTACGTGCCTAGAATGATTTATTTATCTATTTGTTTCTTTATGATTTTACTTATATATGAATTTATTTATTAATTCATTCGTTTATTTATCTACCTGTTTATTTTTATGTTTATGTATTTCTTTTTTCATTCAATCACTCATTTGTGTATTCATTTTTTATTTTTTATATTTACTGATTTACCTAGAAATCTAGGACCGTTCTACGTGCCTAGAATGTTTTATTTATCAATTTGTTTATTTATGATTCTATTTATATATGAATTTATTTGTTAATTCATTCATTTATTTATTTACCTGCTTATTTTTAGGTTTATTTATTTATTTATTATTTTTTCATTCAATCACTCATTTGTGTATTCATTCCTAGAATGCTTTATTTATCAATTTGTTTATCTATGATTTTACTTATATATGAATTTATTTATTAATTCATTCATTTATTTATTTACCTGCTTATTTTTATGTTTATTATTTTTTTTTCATTCAATCACTCATTTGTGTTTTCATTTTTTTTTTTTTTTTACTGATTTACCTAGAAATCTAGGACCGTTCTACGTGCCTAGAATGCTTTATATACTAATTTGTTTATTTATGATTTTACTTATATATGAATTTATTTATTAATTCATTCATTTATTTATTTACCTGCTTATTTTTATGTTTATTATTTTTTTTTTCATTCAATCACTCATTTGTGTTTTCATTTTTTAATTTTTTTTTTCTACTGATTTACCTAGAAATCTAGGACCGTTCTACGTGCCTAGAATGCTTTATTTATCAATTTGTTTATTTATGATTTTACTTATATATGAATTTATTTATTAATTCATTCGTTTATTTATTCATCTGCTTATTTTTATGTTTATTTATTTATTCATTTGTTTATTATTTTTTCATTCAATCACTCATTTGTGTATTCATTCCTAGAATGTTTTATCTATCAATTTGTTTATTTATGATTTTACTTATATATGAATTTATTTATTAATTCATTCGTTTATTTATTTACCTGCTTATTTTTATGTTTATCTATTTATTATTTTTTTCATTCAATCACTCATTTGTGTATTCATTTTTTTATTTTTTTATTTACTGATTTACCTAGAAATCTAGGACCGTTCTACGTGCCTAGAATGCTTTATTTATCAATTTGTTTATTTATGATTTTACTTATATATGAATTTATTTATTAATTCATTCGTTTATTTATTTACCTGATTATTTTTATGTTTATTTAATTATTTATTTATTATTTTTTTCATTCAATCACTCATTTGTGTATACATTTTTTTTTTTATTTACTGATTTACCTAGAAATCTAGGACCGTTCTACGTGCCTAGAATGCTTTATTTATCAATTTGTTTATTTATGATTTTACTTATATATGAATTTATTTATTAATTCATTCGTTTATTTATTTACCTGCTTATTTTTATGTTTATTTATTTATTCATTTGTTTATTATTTTTTCATTCAATCACTCATTTGTGTATTCATTTTTTAATTTTTGTATTTACTGATTTACCTAGAAATCTAGGACCGTTCTACGTGCCTAGAATGATTTATTTATCAATTTGTTTATTTATGATTTTACTTATATATGAATTTGTTTAATAATTCATTCGTTTATTTATTTACCTGCTTATTTTCTATGTTTATTTATTTATTTATGTATTTATTGTTTATTATTTTCATTCAATCACTCATTTCTGTATTCATTTATTCATTTTTTTTTATTTACTGATTTACCTATCTATTTATCTATTTATACATGTATTTACATATTTTTCTATTTATCTAGTCGTTCACTCATCTATTTATTTTGTTTTATTTGTTTATTGATTTATTTACTTATTCATATTCTTATTTATTTTGGCGCTTTGCTACGTTGTAACGACTTTCGTCGTTTATGTTAACTGCCGTCAAGCGATTTTATTCAGTTGATCCAATGGTGGTCGCCGTCTCCAAGCCAGTCAAACAAAGAGTAATGAGCTTCAATGGCATATCAAAAGCATACCTTGTCTTAAGATTAACATACATACATACATAATACATGCATACATTTATGCATACATACGTATATAGATACACATTCGTAAATACAGATATACATATAGATAATTTTCCACTGTATGTGAAACACATCATCATTAATTATAAACTATGAAGAACTAATCATTTAAGCCCGAAATAACTATCATTATACAATATTCACACATTTGTCTTATTAGTCGTATACGGGTTTCAAATGCTGATGAATTAATTCATGCGTTAGTGAAGATCAAAATTAATCCAGCTTCCTCAAGGTGATAAACATCTTGTAATTACTCTTAATTATTCTTTTAATATTTTGCAAACAATTATCGAATTTAAATCCGTTGAGGCTAGAGTTTACTTCATCAGTCACGTAAAACAGTCTTACAATACGAAAAGAAAATGCAAATGGCGCCATCGAGTTA
>NC_134792.1:27146093-27148593 GCF_046742065.1 Oratosquilla oratoria
CTGGTTGGTGAGGTTATTTAATGTTTGCTGGAGAGAGGGTAGAGTACCGGAGGACTGGAGAAGTGCCTGTATAGTTCCTCTGTACAAGGGAAAAGGGGACAAGTGTGAATGTAGTAGTTTCAGAGGGATTAGCCTGTTAAGTGTAGTAGGAAAGGCTTATGGGAGGATCTTAATTGAGAGGATTAGGAGAGGAACAGAAGGAGTAATTGGTGAGGAACAGTGTGGATTTAGGACGGGTAGAGGTTGTGTAGATCAGATCTTTGTGGTAAGACAGATATGTGAGAAAGCTATAGGAAAGGGGAAGGATGTTTTTTGGGCTTTTATGGATCTGGAAAAGGCTTATGATAGGGTAGACAGAAAGGCACTGTGGGAGGTTATGCAGATTTATGGGATAGGAGGAAAGCTTCTGGGAGCTGTCAAGAGTTTTTATGAGAGTAGTAGAGCTTGTGTCAGGATTAGAAATGGAGAGAGTGAGTGGTTTGAAGTAAAGGTGGGACTTCGTCAAGGATGCGTTATGTCGCCCTGGCTGTTCGACTTATACATGGATGGGGTGGTGCGAGAGGTGAATGCTAGGGTAGTGGGTCAGGGATTGGAGATAGTTAAAGAAAATGGAGAAAAGTGGGAGGTGAGCCAGCTGTTGTTTGCGGACGACACTGCGCTTGTGGCAGGGTCAGAGGAGGGATTGAGGAAGCTGGTGGCAGAGTTTGGGAGAGTATGTGATCGAAGAAAGCTAAAGATAAATGTGGGTAAAAGTAAGGTGATGAGATGTACAAGGGGTGAAAGTGGCAGTAGACTGGAAGTGAACATTAAGGGAGAGCGACTGGAGGAAGTGGATAGTTTTAGATACTTGGGTGCAAGTGTAGCAGGAAAAGGTGGAGTGAAGGTGGAGGTAGAATGTAGATTGAGAGAAGCGAGTAAATGCCTTGGTGGTTTAAAGAGTGTAATGAGGAATAGACATTTGGGAATGGATGCGAAGAGGAGACTGTATGAAGGAGTGATTGTGCCAACAGCACTGTATGGGGCAGAAACGTGGAACATAAGAGAAGAAGAGAGAAGGAGTTTGAATGTGTTTGAGATGAGGTGTCTGAGAAATATGGTGGGGGTTACTAGGCTGGATAGAGTGAGAAATGAGGAGGTGAGGAGGAAAACAGGGGTGAAAAAGGATTTGGGAGATAGGGTTGATGAAAGAATATTAGGATGGTTTGGACACATGGAAAGAATGAGTGAAGAAAGACTAGTAAAAGAGGTATGGAAGGCAGATGTGGAGGGAGTGAACATGAGGGAACGTCCTAGGATGAGGTGGATGGATGGGGTGAAGGGGGTTTTGGGGAAGAGGGGAATGTCTGTTGAGGAAGGAAGGGAGAGGACGGAAGACAGAGGTGAGTGGGGTAGTATGAGTGGGGGGGTGGGGTAGTATGTGTGAGTAAATGTTGACGCAGCCCGAAGGGATTTCTCCCCGTCCTCTCCTTATATGCAAGGGGGGACGGAGAGGGGTGTCGCCGATTAAATGAAGCGGCCTTGCTGTGGATGTGCTGTGTCTTGCGACACTGCTTCTGACCCAGGGCGGTGGGCAGGGTGCAGGGATGACCCGTCATCCGGGAGGTGCTCAGATGAGAGGGAGGGTGGGAGGGGTGTGGAGTGTATGTAGGGATGAAATGGGTGGGAGTGTTTTTATGCCTTTCCCTTTTTGGCTACCTCCCTTGTAAGGGGGAAAAAGCCTTGGTATATGTATGTATGTATATATATATACATACATATATATATGTGTATATATATCTATTATATATATATGTAATATATATATATATATATATATATATATATATATATATATATATATATACATATACATATATATACTAATAATAACACGGGTACGTGTGTTCACTTATGCAAAGTAGACCACTTGGAAAAAGAAGCTAACGAGGCATAGCACTTTCGAAGATGTAATATACGAAAGCGCTCTGCTGCCTTAGTTTTTTCCAAGTGGTCTATTTTACATACATATATATATATATATATATATATATATATATATATATATATATATATATATATATATATATATGTAACGTTTCGACTCTGCCTGAGTCATTATCAAAAGACGTATATATACACACACACACACACACACACACATATATATATATATATATATATATATATGTATATATATGAATATAATACACACACAAATATATATATATATATATATATGTATATATGTACATGAATGTACATATATGCACACACGCGCGGACACACACACGCATATATATATATATATATGAGTATACATATAAATATATATATATATATAATATATATATATATATACAGTACAGTATATAATATATACATATATATATATAAATGTATATGTTTATATATATATATGTATATACATGAATATACATACAGTATATGCATACACATACACACACACACACGCACACACACACACACATACACACACACACACACACACACACACACACAC
>NC_134792.1:27168593-27171093 GCF_046742065.1 Oratosquilla oratoria
AGAAAACGAGGAGAAAGAGAGGAGGAAGATGAGGAGGAGGAGGAGGAGGAGGAGGATGAGGAGGAGGAGGAGGAGGAGGAAGGAGGGAGGAGGAGGTAATTTACATTCCTCTTTGACAGATACTTCCTTACAAAAACAGGTGTTAGATATGAAATAAATTCTAATGTTATGCTTCCTTCCTCCTCTATAGAAAAACAAACACGTCTTCTCTCTTCTGAAAGTTCTTCCTTCTTACTTTTTTACTTCCTCTCTTCTTGCCTTCTTCTTTTCTTCTTTCTCAATGCCACCGCCCATATAAATACCATATATTCTCCCTAATTAACAGTTTGTAAAACGATCACTTCATAATATCAAGCAGATAAAATAAGAACACATGATATACCATCGGAAAGTTGTGCGGCCCGCTTAGAAATGACTACAAGACCCTCAGACCCAATCTAGACCATAGACCCATAGCCAACCCTCAGAGGTCGCCTATAATGGTGAGTCTTTCCTGGATACAAATGCTGCCAAATCACTTAGGAACAGAGACGACAAGGAACCGAAACTGAGTATGACAAGTGAAGAGAAGAAAGTAATCTCAAAGACTAAAAGATAAAAGCAGAAGAGGGTAAAGATACTTCAAACATGAAAAAGAGTCAAATATAAAGTTAAACTTGGGAAGGGTCGATCTGATAATATCAACTAATTCCTCCATCTCGTTGACATAAAACTTTATATTCTATTCTGGCTAACGCCAGGCGATTTCATTCAGCTGAGAATTGTTCTACGAAGTGAATTGCTTACGTTTTCTTACAACACACAATATACCTATACATATACATATACATATATATATATACATACACATATACATATACATATAAATACACATATACATACACATATACATATATATATACGTATACATATATAGATACATATATACATGTACGTATACATATACGATAGCATATACATATACATATACATATACATATACATATTTACATATACATATACATATACATATACGTATACATTTACATTTACATTTACATATACATATACATATACATACACATATACACATATAAAACTGAAAATTCTACCTTGGTTTAGATTTTATACACTTTCATCACAATCATAGAAACTTTATTTAATGAACCCAAACTTCTGAATTCAATTTAGGAACAAAAAGCGAGCTCGCCAGAAGAGAAGCCGGTAAATTCCCGCGACTAAATGTAATTACTGAGGCTGAATATGAAAAGAATATCAATTAGTGTTTCCTCTGAAATAAGAGATACAAATAAAAGGATCCCATTAAAGGCCAGGTGATCTTAAACAAAGTTTTTAATTATCAAACGAAATGTGTATATTAAAAGGGAACGTGAACATGCGTCGGTCATGAGGGTAGAGTGTCTGAGAAACAGGAGATTATATGTTTTTGATAAAAGTGTGAGAGAATAAATGGTTGAAATGGAGTAACACTCAACTTTTGAAAGGCGAGAAAGATCGAGAGAGCCAACGGCCGAGGAGTTGAAGGATTTTTTTTTTTTCAACTACGAATGACCAAAGTTAGGGAATGACGAGGTCTTGTTAAGACTTTTACAGTGAAGCTCAGGGCCGAAACTTGCCCAGGTATTGGCCAAGCGAGGAGTCCAGGCCTCGTGTAAGTATAAGTGGACAATTTCACATTAAAAAAAAAAAACTAATGAAGAAAAGAGCCTAAGAGGAGGAAGAGGCCGGAAAGAGAGCCAAGAATGAGATGAAGAGAGGAGCAGAAAGAAAAAAGAGGAATGTAGTAATAAAGAAGAAAGGTGATGACATTTTGAGTAACTCCGGCGATGTTTGTTGACATTGCGGCATGATGATGATGGCTATGGTGATAATGATAATAGTACTGGAGGTGATGGTGGTAGTGGTGGTAATGATGGTAGTGGTGGTGATAGTGGTAGTGGTGATGATGGTGTTGATGGTGGTGAGAGTAATAGTGATTTCATAGGTGAAGTTGGTCAAGATGAAGTGAAGGGCATGTTAGCAATGATGTTGGTAGAGATATGATGATTACCGGGGGGAGAGTAAAAAGAAAGGTAGTGGGTTGTTGCTTTATTCACAATATATATATATTATATATATATATCTATATTATATATATATATATATATATATATATATAATATATATATATATATAAATATATATATATATATATGTATAATATATATATATATATATATATATATATATATATATATATACAGTATATATTATATGTATATATGTATTTACATATTATATTTATATATACATATATGTATATTATATATATATACATATATTATATCCATATTGTGAATAAGCCAATATACACGCACACACACACACAATCACACACACACACACACACACACACACACACACACACACCTCACACACACACCCACACAACGCACACACATATATATATATATATATGTATATACATATATATATATTTATATCTATAATATATATATAT
>NC_134792.1:27183593-27188593 GCF_046742065.1 Oratosquilla oratoria
ACGTGTAATGACATCAGGCTCCATACAAAATAGTGAAATAATCTCCATTGCAAACAGCGTATATAACCTTGGTGCAGCTTTCCATGGATTAAAAAAAAAAAAAAAAAAAAAAAAAAAAGGCACCTACGGCATCTTCTAGAATACAAAATATTCGCTCCTAACCTTTCGTTGTAGTGCTGGCTTGAAGTAACTCATTCAGGATTAGAACAAGACCAATGATGATTAAGTATGTCTTTCCTTGTCTGTTCATTTCTTTGTTGTATGCAAAGTAATATTGATCTTAGTCGTTTAGAAAGTAACCTACATACAAAGCAGAGGAAACTTCAAAATAAACTACATCATAAGTTGAACTAAGAGGAATAATTAGACTGGGAATTATGGGACTGTTATTCTGTTAGAGGAAGCCCAAAGTTTTATCAGGGAAAAGTCTAACACAAAAAATTAAATAAAGAAATTAATCAATTAATAAAAAAAAAAAATCGATATATACGTTTCAGATTGTCGTTGTCCTCACAATTCTGTATTAACACTTCATTGATCTGCTCGTAATATTTACCTAAAATTTCACTTAATTATCTAATATATATACAATATGGCGTCCCTCACTAATGATACTTCTGGTTAATATAAAGAAAATAAAGTTCACGTTTTCTGAGGACCGTTGCAGGCTACTGTGGGGAACAGCGGGTTTCCAGACAAGATAGCTCAAGGCAACACTTACTAAATTTCTTTTGATAATAGTTCTGTTTACTACTGAAATATGAAACTCAGCTAGGACGGAGGGTCCCAGCAAGTAAACAATACAAATTCGAAACCACTGAACACCAAGTTTCTTCTCGTTTATGTACATAGTTTAAGACCAATTATGTCTATGTAACTGCCGATTAATCACGCACTTTATGATAGTAAGTTCATCTCGTATCTCGCTACAAAGCTCCTGAAATATCCAAGTATCTGTGGTCAAAGCAATTGTCACCGAACGGTAGTTGGTTTCTATCGCGGTCTTGCTCACCCTGTCTGTCTCTTTCTTTAATTTTTCCCATTATTTTCGTCACGTTCCTCACATGAATTTCTGTTTTAGTTCAAAGTTATCTATTCCACACTTTATCGTAAGCTTACTCTATCTCCTTTCGACAAATGAATCCAGAACCAAGAGTAGTGTATAACTCCCTATCCATAGGAAAGAAAAATAAACAAATAAAAATCAAATAAATGAAAAATTATTCAGAAAATATAAGACACTATTACCTCTGCCATAGAGCACAGTTTTATTTTATTTATTCCTATTTCTCGCCCTTATGGACATTTAAAGAAGCCCATGAAGCGGCAGTCAAACTTTCGTACGGACTGAGAGAAAACTAACTCATCTTATTCAAAGAAGGACTGTCTTCTTGCTTAACGACCAATCAAATATGACATAAACTGCGAGGCAGGTTGCTGGATAGCCCGTTTCACGGCTGTTATTTGTCACAAATAGGCCACTCGATACGGTTATAAGTAAGGACATTGATGAGGACACCAGTATAAGTAAGGGAATTCAGTGCGCTTGGTTCGTTGTAGACTTTCAAGTATCTATAACACACGTTATAGAAATGAAAACTGTAGAGGTAAGAGTACTTAGATTGTGAATAGAGGACTGGTTATTTCAGTACTTCATTGGTGATAACCAGCGCTTCCTTCCTTGAGGATGACGTCACAATGAAGACGTGGAGTCATAGATGATGTAAG
Source organism: Oratosquilla oratoria (assembly GCF_046742065.1). Lineage (NCBI taxonomy): Eukaryota > Metazoa > Arthropoda > Malacostraca > Stomatopoda > Squillidae > Oratosquilla > Oratosquilla oratoria. Next base: position 27,185,322 of record NC_134792.1, read on the forward strand.
AAAGAGATTTAATGAACCACAGAGGAAAGTTAGTAGAGGTTGAAAGTGATCAATATTTTTTTCTTTTTTTTTTAAGTTGAGATTGCTTTGTAATAATAAAAGGACACTATGCGACTCTGGTTCAAAGGGATGTTAGCAAAGTCCCTTAGATATTGACCATATAAGACTTATGCCGTCAATACGCCGTGTATGTGGATGTGACTATCTGTGCACATATCGAAGTCAGTAAATATATAACTATACATGTCACAATAGGCAATCGTCATAAAGTCACTTCGTGATAAATGAATAAATAGATAAAGAAATGGACAAATAAACGAATAAATGAATGTGTTTGTGTGCGTGCGCGCGCGCGTGTGTGTGTGTGTATGTGTATGTGTGTGTGTGTGTGTGTGTATGTGTATGTGGGTGTGGGTGTGTGTTTGTGTGTGTATAGTGTATAAGACCATAGTATTACCCATAAATTGGGTCACATATGGTCCCCGAGGTCTCATCCGGGAGGGTAATACTTGTCAATCATGAATCCAACACCTGATCCAAGATTGTGGTGAATCATAAACCATCATACGTATTTTGTAGGCATGTAAAAACACATATTAACACATATATACATGTATAAATCCAAATATAAAAAATACACACACACATAAACACAGATATGCACATACATGTACACAAGTGTATGTTTATATATATATATATATATATATATATATATATATATATATATATAATATATATATATACATATATATACATATATATATACATTATACATATATATATATATATGTGTGTATATATATATATATATATATATATATATATATACATATATATGTATATACACACCCTAGTTTTCTAATAGTTTGACACAAAATTCTTATTGAGGAATAGCCACCATATTCAAATGTTATTTAAGGTGAGGTTCTTTGCCACGACTCTTCGCTGACAACTGTGATGGAGAGCACCACAAGGATTAAGGTGCAAAGCTATGACAAACGCGGATTCCGCGAAAAAATAACATAATTCAAAAGACATAAATACTCGTAGTTCACACAATTGTACTCCTGAATGAATAAACAACTTAATTATCCGGACTAAAGCGGCTGGACCTAACAATCACTGAACCAGCCATTTGGCGTATATCGGACAAAATCGACCCTCCCTTTCATTGCTGGTTACATAATTGATTTTCTTCAACCTCCACCTCGTTCCTTCGTACACGGCGTGACGCAACGGTTCATACTCCTCTGATCACTGGCCCAAGCTTCCAAAAATATTCTTACCCCCTTTTCCTCTGGCTTTGTATCTGACTCACACATTTTGCCAATTCATTTCGTGTTGTCGGTGGTCACAATGTCTAAGAGGGGGTTTACATGGTCGAACGGTCCGTCGAACGCGGTTCGACAAACACGTGTTTAAAGTGATGTGTGAACGTGTGAACGGGGTATTTGGGGTTTAACCAACGTGTTCGACAACCAAATACCCCGTTCACACGTTCACACATCACTTTAGACACGTGTCTGTCGAACCGCATTCGTTAGACCGTGCAAACCCGCTCTAAGAATCGCCGAGCACGTCCTTCCTATTTACCCCTCTGGTGTTCTAGTACTCGTGTCGTCAGCTTCTTTCCTGTCTCCCCAACGTAATAGTTGGTTCGGTGTTTGTTAGGTCCAGCCGCTCTAGTCCGGATAATTAAGTTGTTTATTCATTCAGGAGTACAACTGTGTAAACTAGGAGTATTTATATTGTTATTTGAATCATGTTATTTTCCTGTGGAATTCGATTTTTATAAGGGTCGTCTGGGAGACCTTTCCCAGGGTGTCACACATGCCGACATATAATGATTTCCTTTGTATAACAATGTATATTCCTGAAGCTGAACCCCCTACGGGGTTCGAAACTTCGGAATTAAATTCTTTCTACGACGAGTCCTGCGTTTACTATCTACTAAACTATGCCACCTGGACTCCAGCTGTTCTTGTGTGTGTGTGTACACAAAACACATATATATATGTATATATATATATATATATATATATATATATATATACATATGTGTGTGTGTGTGTGTATACGTAATGTAATTTTACACTGATTCACCTTGAAACAAATTTTGCCACAAAATTCAATCGAATTTAATTAACTTCTCCTCCCTTACTGATGTTGATTCCTCATTTACTTGTTTCCACACATGACATTTCTTCCCAATCCGTCTTTTCAATTCTTCTTCCACGTGCCTTATTCCCATCATCCTCCTCTTTCCATCTTCCTTCTTCTCCTTCTCCTACTCCTCCTTTTCCTCCTCCTCCTCTTCGTCCCCCACCTCGTCCTCCTCCTCCTCTTCCTCCTCCTCCTCCTCCTCTTGAGCATCTCGCTCCCCTCCCTGGGCATTGCAACTCACTCATCAGGTGAAGCTGTACGTGATCCTTTCCTGTTAAGCCTTTTTGGTATTTACGTCTTGGTAGCATAAGGGCGGGATTAGCGTGCTCGTTTGGCCACTCCCGGGGAAATCTGATTTATATGATTATATTTGCAATATGATAACGATGGTGTGTGTGTGTGTGTGTGTGTGTGTGTGTGTGTGTGTGTGTGTGTGTGTGTGTGTGTGTGTGTGTGTGTGTGTGTGTGTGTGTGTGTGTGTGTGTGTGTGTGTGTGTGTGTGTGTGTGTGCGTGTGTGTGTGTGTGTGTGTGTGTGTGTGTGTGTGTGTGTGTGTGTGTGTGTGTGTGTGTGTGTGTGTGTGTGTGTGTGTGTGTGTGTGTGTGTGTGCGTGCAAGCAAGTAATTCAACCCCTTCAATGTGGTGACGGATTTTTTATTTATTAATAAATTCATTTATTTTTTATGATGACCATCAAGCATTATGGTTAGGTTAAGCGGTGTGAATGGACCTTACCTAGTGAGATCGATTTTTCTCTGGTCTGCCTAATTGTAAAATAAAGTTGTTAAGGTTTTGTTAAAGAGGAGTATAGTTTATTACCATATTGAGGAAATCAGGCAAAGATTAGTGATCACAGGAAGGTTTAGGGAGAATTGGGCCTCGTACGAACTTAATAAAAATGTGGTATTATGAACATGTGGTAGAGTGCCACCAAATTAAAGGATTTTGTCGACTTTCAGGTGGGCCAACACTTTAACGTCCTTTCCTACGAGGGTAGCCGAAAAGACGAGCAATAGAAATTAGAATATATATATATATATATATATTATATATATATATATATATATATATGTATATACACAAATATATATATATATATATATACAA
>NC_134792.1:27193593-27196093 GCF_046742065.1 Oratosquilla oratoria
CAAGCAACGACGCCCTAACCCGCTCAGCCAGCGAGTACAAATGTAAATGGTTTAAAAAAAATCTATTACGGAATTATTTAGTCTTATGCAAATATGATGATGAACAAGTGTCGCATCTGGAATTGAGCAAATGAATTTTCCAATTGGTTTTAAATGACCCCTGAAAGAAGAAACACGTTAATTTTCAGTGCTGCTCCACGTTGAGAGTTTTTAAGTGATTAGGAATAATAAAGCATTCAACCTAATTATGGGCAATGTTCGAGAGGCGGAATTTTAATGTAAAACACTTATGAATCGATGGAAAAGCATTCATTAATAGAGAAGGTGATTGTGTCTAATTGTGTTTGCACTGTAAGTTGATGAAGTGAAGTCCTCCCACATTATTGAATGTAATAAGTACTCCGTTGGGTAGAATAAATTGGGACTACAACATGAAGGGAGGAGATGTAGTACGTAAGCTGATAGCATTCATTGGTCAAAAAAAAAAAAAAAAAATGGGGGAATTGATATAAATGTTAGTCCTGAAATTGTAGCCGAATGATGGCAGTTGAATATAAGCTAGACTGGACTGTTAATTGGAAAGAGCTTTGAGTGAAGTTCGAATGAATGTTTAATTGGGTGGCACGTGTATCTCAAAGAGGGTATACTGATTTCACGAAGAAGAACGTTATATAAAAGTGACATGGAGGGGCGGATGTAGGTACGGGTACTTATTGGATACTGATCGAAAAGTGTGAGAAAGAGTGTATTCGAAGTGGTTTGATGCTGTTTATTGGACTCTGACGAGATTACAATTAGTGCCGATGCGGAAGGGACAAAATAAAACTGAGAGAATGGGAAACTGGAGAGAGAGAGAGAGAGTTGTGGGAGGCAGCCGGCCGGCTGGGATTCGGGGACAGAAAGGCTGGGATTGGGAGGGAACCCAAGGGACGATCGAGGAGGCAAAGTGAGGGAGCCGCTCAAGTAGTAATTACCTTTGATGAGGGAACGGAGAAGTGATGGTGATGATGATGGTGATGGTGTTGGTGATGATAATGGTTGTGGTGGTGGTGGTGGTGGTGGTGATGATGATGATGATGATGATGATGATGATGATGATGATGATGATGATGATGATGATGATGATGATGATGATGATGATGATGATGATGATGATGATGATGATGATGATGATGATGATGATGATGATGATGATGATGATGATGATGATGATGATGATGATGATGATGATGATGACGATAACAACAACGACGACGACGACGACGATGACGATAACGATGGTGATAATGATGGTGATGATAATGATGATGATAATGATGATGATAACAATAACGACGTCGATGACAGCAACGACGATAAAGACGCCAATCTCCCCCAGCAAGGAACCAAATTAGAGGAGGAAATGCAAATATAACAAAAACGATCACAGCAAGGAACGAAACAGAATGACAGACGCTGTGCTAAAGAGATCGCAATTGGAGAGTTGACACTGGAATGAAGGGAGGTTGGATTCTGCAATCTCCACTATAGATTAGGCTAAGCTAGGAGCTTCCAGCAGGGAAATCAATAATCAATTTGCCTAATGCTTCCTATTTAGCGTTGTAGCTCCGTTGGTAGACGTGTCGCTCCAATTGAACTCTGTGAAATATTATATGACATTATCCTTTATATTTCACCATTATTATTAACTTCTATTGGTGATAGTGAACAGCTAATGTATGAATTCTTTATTTGATGCCAAGGTCGTTATCTCTATGCCTAAATAGATAAGGGAAGTCAGTGAGTGCATAGAATACATAAGTTTAAAGGTGAGAAGGAAAATGGTTGGTGGTTCGGGTCCACTAGAAAGTCAATGCGTGATGTCAGTATGGAATGTGGCCTTGCATTCTCAAATTCCAACAAAGGCATCAGTGACTAGCCACCTCGCAGAGTGAATATCGGCAGAAAAGTAAAAATAAAATAACATATCAATTAATAATTGATATACAAATAAACAAATAGATAAATGAATTAATAGATAAATGAATAAACAAATAAGGAAATAAATAGATAAAGTAAGCAATAAAGATATGAATAAAGAAATAGAGGGAAAATAGATAATAGACAACCTAACTAAATTATAAAAGAAAAGAAAAGAAAATATAGAATAAAACAAAATAAAGGCAATCACAGACATGTATAAATAAAAAAAAGATAATGATAATAATAAACAGATACCTTTAACCCCGTACGAAAAGGATTAAATCGTATATAATGAAGTCGGATCTTCATCTCACATATATAATGTGCGAGTTTGATAATTAGATATGAAAATATGGACGGTGCAGAATTTAGTAAAGTCCCAGCAGCTCATCATCTTTAGTCTATTTGGGATAAAATTGTATCATAGAATGATATGTCAGTTATTTAAGTGAAAATCATGTAAAAAAAAAAAAAAAAAAAAAAAAAAAAAAAATCACAAAATTAAAAAACAATGAAATTAAATAAGACAAAATGAAAT
>NC_134792.1:27211093-27213593 GCF_046742065.1 Oratosquilla oratoria
CTGAATGCATGTTTAGGCATATTCAAAATCGCCTAGGTAAATATATACATTACACATCTCCAGGAGAAAATGATTTCATAAGATTAAGAAAAATGAAGACTGTTTTGGGAGAAGAATCGATGGCATGCTGAGGAGGAGAGTGAGACATAAAGTCCATTCGAGTGGAGGTAAGGAAGAATTGGAGAAGATATAGAGTAATGGACTGCTACACCATGAAGGAGAATGCACTTCATCATGGACCAGGTGATGTCATACTAGGAGTTCATGAATAAAAGAAAAATAATGAAATTCTCAAGTTACGGAGTAAATAACTGAGAAAAGTTTTAGTTAAATGAAACTAAAAACTTAGTTTGAATAAAAGAAAAATAAAGAATTTTCTCAAGTTACCGAGTAAATAACTGAGAAAAGTTTTAGTTAAACGAAACTAAAGACTTGGTATGACATTTGAGAAAACAATAGGTATAAAGGAAAAGAAAATCATTAACAAGAATTCCCTATGTAAAGCAGCGATCACTAGGATTCTTGTCAAAATATTCTAAGATGAAAGGAGATAAAACAACACAAAATACAAAAGAGAGACAAAATGATATTCAGAAATATTATGTTTTATTATCACGTATTTGAAAACAACCATTTTCTGGAAGGAACCCGACTTCAAAATTATTCGTGGGCTCATCAATTCAGAACAATCTCTTTGTGAGACTGGCCATTATTTAGGTATGGATGAGAGAGGCAGGAAGATAGGTGGCAAGAAAGAAAACAAGAGACAGAGAAGATAGATAGATAGATAGATAGAGAGAGAGAGAGAGAGAGAGAGAGAGAGAGAGAGAGAGAGAGAGAGAGAGAGAGAGAGAGAATGAGAGACAGAATGAATTTAAATGTTATTGTAAGAATGAGAGCATGAGAATGGATGTTTGAGAATTCCATTTTATTAGAATAAGACTGAGAATGAAAATAAAACTATAAGTTAAGAATGAGAGCCTGTGTGACATTGTGAGAATGAAGGTATGAGAGATTGAAAATGCCCAGTGGAGTGAATGTGACACTGAGAATGGCAGGTGTAAATGAAATCATCATAACAAAAATCACTCATATTTTCTTTCTTTAAGTTCTGAAGAGTATCAGATATATGTTGATAACATTATGTACGAACTTAATATCAATACAACCAATTTTACAGATAAGACTGGATTTATAATATTGATATGTATGGTGCATGCCTGGGATTGGAAACCTGTACGACCTGGAGCCTTGGCAATGTATAAAAACAACGCCATTAAGTATTGTAAGATCATGCTTTTCTTTTTGTGTTCCGTGAAGCATTGAAAAATTCTTGTGAAGCTTCACTAGTTAGGAATGTGTCTGTGATGCAGAATTGTCATTACAAAAAGATATTTGTAAACCAGGTTACTCATAATAACATAGGAAGTTCACATTTCCTATTTTTCCTAAAGATAACCAGAGTATTTATTATCTGTCATGATTTAGGTCCTAGGTTGAAATTGAAGGTACTATCTCAGTTTCTGACAAGTGTGAAGTTTTTGCAGGGTCACTTTCTATTATTGCTAACACCCATAATACTGTGCATATAACCGATGTAACATACCTCACAGATATCAACATCACCTTACCAAACACCTTACCACAAACAATTCTTCTGTTAATTCTGTCCTTTTCTTAATTGTTCTTTTCTTCCCCTTAGTTGTTGCTGCCTTAACATAATTTATTGTAATACGAAGGATGAAGACGTCGAACACTACTCGTCACTTACTGGCATAAAATTGTAGCATGCCGGAGCCCTGTAAGAGGGTAGTAGAAAAGGGTTGGTCAGAACGACCAAGTGGTAGCTACCGAGCCCTGTAAGACGCTGGTAGAAAAGCTGGTAAAAAAGAAGGGTAGAAGACAGGTGTTATATATCATGGTTTAGGTATTCTTAAACAATATAGCGAGCAAGCGAGTGTGTTGCATACGTTTGCTTTCCGAGTTGTGTATGTAAACAATGGGCGGGAGCCCGAATGAATTGCTGACATGGTATTGTTTGTGACATAAGTGAGATATGTAGAGATTCGTGATTCTTTATGTAAAAATATTGCTATATAGACTTGAAACAACGAATCTGATTGGTGAAAAGGTGGAGAAGGGAAATATTCAATTGGTTCATGATTGTAAGGTCACGCCCTTTGGGGAGGATCTTAAATATTAAGTTCGAGATCATTGGACTAAAGAATCACTACGTCACTGTAAAGCTCACGTAGGATTTTGCATACGCTGAATAAGAAGTGAAGAAAGATATAAAAAAAATAACTCCCCTGAACAGAAGATTATAACTAACAGTCTAAAAATTTATAAAGTGGAATGATTGGAAGTAACAGGTTCCTACCAACTAAAGAATGTGATGTGCTATATTCATAAGTGAGGACGGCAAGGGTGATAAGAGTCGACAGGACTAACAGTGGGAAGAGAGGAAATAGTGGAAAATAAAGACATTAATAACAGAGTG
>NC_134792.1:27218593-27221093 GCF_046742065.1 Oratosquilla oratoria
TATATACAAACAAGCAGTTTTACCCCCCCACACACACACACACACACACACATACACACACAAACATAAACAAGCAATAACTAATAACAGGATCCGGGACTAAATTGACCAACTCTTGTGACCTCACATGACCTTTCCTTGCGTCAGCCAGACCCGAATCACTCAACCCACCATCTCCTCTTCCTCCTCCTCCTCCTCCTCCTCCTCCTCCTCCTCCTCCTCCCCCGGGGTGGTAGCAGTAATGGCCTCGGGACCCCTCGCACCAGCGAAGAGATGTTAAGATCCTCGGGGCTTCGTGAGGCACGAACCAGGGAGACCGAGATGACAGAGGCGTCACTGTGAGCCAGTCCCCGGGCCAAAAGGGAAGATGTACATACAAGCCACACACTGAGGAAAAGAACGGGTAGTGCAAGGTACTGTGGGTATCATCTGTCAGTTTGCTCTTTCTCTTTTCTTTGTCTGGCTCTTTATTTCTTTCTCTCTTTCTTTGACTCACCCTTTCTCTCTTTTTCTCTTTCCCTTTTTTTCTATCTTGCTTTCTCTATCTCTATTTCATTTTTGTTCTTTATATTTCTCTCTTTCTCTCTCTTTCTCTTTCGCTTCTTCTCTTTCTTTTTCTCTCCTCTTTCTCTCTTACTCTTTCTCTCCTTCTCTTTCTTTGCCTCCTTCTCTCTCTTTCTCTTTCTCTCTTTCTCTTTCCCTATTTCTCTTTCTCTTTCTCTCTTTCTCTTTCTTTCTCTTTCTCTCTTTATCATTTCTTGTTACTCTCTTACTTTTTCTCTCTTTATCATTTCTTGTTACTCTCTTTCTCTTTTTCGGTCTTTCTTTCTGTTTCTCTCTCTTTCTTTCAATATTTCTCTTTCTCATTATCTTTTTCTCTTTTTCTCTCTTTCTCTTATGCTCTTTCTATCTCTTATGATCTTTCTATCTCTATCTCTCTCTTTTTTTTCTCTCTTTCTCCTGTTTTTCTCTTTCTCTCTTTCTCTATCTTTCTCTCTTCCTCTCTTTCTTTCTCTCTTTCTCTTTCTCTCTCTCCTTTTTTTCTCTCTTTCGCTTACTGTCTTCTTTTCCTCTCTTTCTTTTTCTCACTTTCTCTTTCTCTCTCTCCTTCACTCTCTCTTTCTCTCTTTCTCATTTTCTCTTTCTTTCTGTCTTTCTCTTTGTTTCCTTCTTTTTCTCTTTCTCTCTGTCTTTTTTCTCTTTCTCTTTCTCTTTATATTTCTCAATCTATCTTTCTATGTTACTCTTTCACTCTGTTTCTCTCTCCCTCTTTTTCTCTTTCTCTCTTTCTACTCTGTTACTCTTTCTCTTTCTCTTTCTCTGTTTCTCTTTTTCTTTCTTTCTCTTTCTCTATTTCTTTCTCTTTCTCTCCTTTTCTCTTTCTTTTTCTCTCTTTTTTTCTCTTTATCTTTCTCTCTGTCTCTCTTTCTCTTTCTCTCTTTCTCTTTCGCTTTTTCTCTTTCTCTTTCTCTATCTTTCTTTCTCTTTCTCTTTTTCTCTTTCCCTCTTTCTTTTTCTCTCTTTCTTCCTTTCTCTCTTTTTCTTTCTTTATCTGTCTTTCTATTTCTCTCTTTCTCTTTCTCTCTTTCTCTCTTTCTCTTTCTCTCTTTCTATTTCTCTTTTTCTCTTTCTCTCTTTCTTTCTCTTTCTGTCTTTCTCTTTCTCTCTTTCTCTCTATCTTTCTCTTTTTCTATGTCTCTCTTTCTCTTTCTCTCATTCTCTATCTCTTTTTCTCTTTCTGTTCCTCTCTTTCTCTTTCTCTCTTTCTCTCTTTCGTTCTTTCTCTCTTTCTCTCTTTTTCTTTCTCTTTCTCTTTCTCTCTGTCTCTCTTTCTCTTTCTCTCTTCCTCTTTCTCTTTTTCTTTCTCTCTGTCTCTCTTTCTCTTTCTTTCTCTTTCTCTCATTCTCTTTCTCTTTTTCTCTTTCTCTCTTTCTCTTTCGTTCTTTCTCTCTTTCTCTTTCTCTCTTTTTCCTTCTCTTTTTCTTTGAGAGGATGCAAAAGAGGAGAGTGGAGGAGGAGCATGCGGAGAAGAATAATGATGATGATGATGTGGAGGCGAAAGAGGAGGAGGAAGAGATGGGTCCTGGTTATGGAGAAGGAGGAGTAGAGGGCCAAGGGGGAGGAGGAGGAGAGAGACGAGGAGGAAGAGAAGCAGGAAGATAGACGACGAGGAAGACGAGGAAGAGGAGGATTAAAAAAAATGATGATGATGATGATGATGATGATGATGATGATGATGATGATGATGATGATGATGATGATGATGATGATGATGATGATGATGATGATGGTGGTGGTGGTGATGGTGGTGGTGATGGTGGTGGTGGTGATGATAATGATGATGATGATGATGATGATGATGATGATGATGATGATGATGATGATGATGATGATGATGATGATGATGATGATGATGATGATGATGATGATGATGGTGATGATGATGATGATGATGATGATGGTGATGATGATGATGATGATGATGATGATGATGATGATG
>NC_134792.1:27228593-27231093 GCF_046742065.1 Oratosquilla oratoria
GCCCATTCCTCCTCATGCAGTCACAACATCATCCATATACAACCATTCTCCACTCTTCTCTGTCTTCCATCCTCTCCCTTCCTTCCTCAACAGACATTCCCCTCTTCCCCAAAGCCCCCTTCACCCCATCCATCCACCTCATCCTAGGACGTCCCCTCATGTTCACTCCCTCCACATCTGCCTTCCATACCTCTTTTACTAGTCTTTCTTCACTCATTCTTTCCATGTGTCCAAACCATCCTAATATTCTTTCATCAACCCTCTCTCCCAAATCCTTTTTCACCCCTGTTCTCCTCCTCACCTCCTCATTTCTCACTCTATCTAGCCTAGTAACCCCCGCTGGAGAGAGGGTAGAGTACCGGAGGACTGGAGTAGTGCCTGTATAGTTCCTCTTTACAAGGGAAAAGGGGACAAGTGTGAATGTAGTAATTTCAGAGGGATTAGCTTGTTGAGTGTAGTAGGGAAGGCTTATGGGAGAATCTTAATTGAGAGGATTAGGAGAGGAACAGAAGGAGAAATTGGTGAGGAACAGTGTGGTTTTAGGACGGGTAGAGGTTGTGTAGATCAGATCTTTGTGGTAAGACAGATATGTGAGAAAGCTATAGGAAAGGGGAAGGATGTTTTTTGGGCTTTTATGGATCTGGAAAAGGCTTATGATAGGGTAGACAGAAAGGCACTGTGGGAGGTTATGCAGATTTATGGGATAGGAGGAAAGCTTTTGGGAGCTGTCAAGAGTTTTTATGTGAGTAGTAGAGCATGTGTTAGGATTGGAAATGGAGAGAGTGAGTGGTTTGAAGTAAAGGTGGGACTTCGTCAAGGATGCGTTATGTCGCCCTGGCTGTTCAACTTATACATGGATGGGGTGGTGCGAGAGGTGAATGCTAGGGTAGTGAGTCAGGGATTGGAGATGGTTAAAGAAAGTGAATAAGTAAATCAATAAAAGTAATAATAGATTTGAACTGGGTTTTCCATAACTATGTACGATTGTTTTGAAGCAATACAGTCATGAGCATGGCAAAAATATCCCTAAGAATATGAATCAAGCACCCTATGTTATTTCGCAGAAAACAACACACAGAAATATAGGTTTGTACAGAGAGTTTTGTACACACCCTGTAGATTTTTGTCACAATAGAGAAAACGAGAAAATGACGAAAAAAAATCACTTAAAGTGTAGAACTACAAACAAACTTCACAAACACGTTCTTGAAGAGCATCTACGCCAACTGTGAATAAATGGGGTTTAGAGGGCCATTCTGTTATGGACACCATTTGTCCTAGAATGTTCCAACAAAAAGTTTGTTGTGTAAAATATTAGAAATTTTCTTTCTGGGGGTGAAGTTGTCATTTTACTAATTATGGTTGCTCTCACTCTTGCTCATTCTCATTCTCACGTTCACTTTCACGTTCATTCTCACGTTCACTCTCACGCTAACTCTCACTCTCACGCTAACTCTCACTCTCACGTTCACTCTTACTCTCACGATCACTTTCACGTTCATTCTCAAGTTCACTCTTACTCTCACGATCACGCTAACTCACTCTCACGCTAACTCTCACTCTCACGCTAACTCTCACTCTCACGTTCACTCTTACTCTCACGATCACTTTCACGTTCATTCTCACGTTCACTCTCACTCTTACGATCACTTTCACGTTCATTCTCACGTTCACTTTCACGTTCATTCTCACGTTCACTCTCACGCTAACTCTCACTCTCACTTTAACTCTCACTCTCACTTTGACTCTCACTCTCACGTTCACTCCTACTCTCACGATCACTTTCACGTTCATTCTCACGTTCACTCTCACTCTTACGATCACTTTCACGTTCATTCTCACGTTCACTCTCACTTTCACTCTCACGTTCACTTTCACGTTCACTCTCACTCTCACGTTCACTCTCACTCTTACGCTCACATTCACTCTTATTTATACATTTATTTATATATTCATATATTACTGTATTAGTTTCCTTATCTATGTATCTATTTATTTTCTTATTTATCTATTTACTTATTCATTCATCTACTTATTAATTTATTCATTTACATCCGACCTAGTTATGGACCAAAAGGTCTCCAGCCGGCCTCTTCGTTAACCACTTCAACACGTTGTGACCACCAAGGAGATTCCGACCAAGACATTTTATTCAGATGATGAAGAACTGCATCACAATTCAAACAGTTATGACTTTTTCACTAAAAGATTTTATTTTGGTCTTGCTGTGGATGTGCTGTGTCTTGTGACACTGCTTCTGACCCAGGGCAGTGGATGAGATGCAGGGATGACCCGTCATCCAGGAGGTGCCAAGATAAGAGGGAGGGAAGAGGGTGGAGGGGAGTGGAGTATGATAGGGATGGAATGGGTGGGAGTGGTTTTTATCCCTCTGTTTTTTAGCCACCTCCCTTATAAGGGGGGGGGGAAGAAGCCTTTGGTATATATATGTATGTAAAAGGTTTTAAACCCACCTCAATCAACTTCAAGAATACTATCACCA
>NC_134792.1:27236093-27238593 GCF_046742065.1 Oratosquilla oratoria
AGTAGTAGAAGAAGAAGAAGAAGAAGAAGAAGAAGAAGAAGAAGAAGAAGAAGAAGAAGAAGAAGAAGAAGAAGAAGAAGAAGAAGAAGAAGAAGAAGAAGAAGAAGAAGAAGAAGAAGAAGAAGAAGAAGAAGAAGAAGAAGAAGAAGAAGAAGAAGAAGAAGAAGAAGAAGAAGAAGAAGAAGAAGAAAACGAGAGAGAGAAATACATGACTTTATCGTGTTACGAATGATTTTTTTTAATCCATGTCTTCTGAAAGATCAAGTCAGAAGAGGCGTTGATGTGTGCTTGCATGAACATCATGCATGACAGCTGTGAAGGCTGTCATGTCTGTAACCGCATTCATTCAATGCTCGCTCTGTTATTTAAGCGATTTAATCCCTTTGAGTGCATGAGAGGTTATCCTCGGGTGAATAGAATCCTCTGCAGATAGCCAGAATAAATATATAAGTTGGTCTACGTGGTGGAAATGGTTAATCAAGAATTGAAACGTAAATTCAACAAGCGAAGAGAAGAACAAATATGAAAATATATTTGAGTGGCCTGGATGAATCAATTTTCACCATAAGTTGATTAATGTCGAAGAGGATCCTATGCTTTATGCAACAGCATTTGATCCTATATATTTTCTATCCTAAAGCTATCTGATTTAGATGAGAGACTTCCCGACCCTTTGAAAGCCTCCTCCTTTCATAGAGAGTCGACAGTCTTGTTATGACTGCCGCCAAGCGATTTTATTAATTTCCATAATACATATTTTGTAAGGTAGTTGGTATAGCCTATCAATGAATTACCTCTTTTATAACAAATGAAAGTTTCCTTCTATTGTGTTTGTTATTATGTGATTTTATTCATATTTATAGCATTCCCTAGGTAGTAAAGGGATTATGATCCAATAAAACAAAATAAACAAGTAAATAAATAGATAAATAAATAAAGATACACGACGCAATCAAACACGAAATAGTTAATATCACTCAAACTCATCTGGTGAGTAAGTTTTTTCACTTCTCATACTCATCGATTCTTTGTCTGAGTAAATACAGAATGGCGGTGGGCTCCCAGTCCATCCTGCCCCCTCCCCTCCCCTCCACCCTCCCACTCCCTCCACACCACTGTTTGCCTTCAGGTTTAATGTAACTAATTGTAAAACTTGCAGACTTCAGCATGTGAGCCGTGGTTCATTAAGGAGACCTTTTTTTCCCTGAATCGAATTGCTTTTTATCTTCAAAAGTGCCAGAAGTGTAATGGTATCGTTTTATAGCCTTCCTTCTTCATAGATCATGGAGTTGAGTTAATGTGAAGGGGAATCAGAGAGAGAGAGAAAAAGAGAGAGAAAGAGAGAAAGAGAGAGAGAGAAAAGAAAGGAAAGAATCCTTTGCCTCCTGTTGTACCAGCCTACCCTTCAAACAACATTCCCTTCATTCATTAGTAAGTTCTCAATTATTCACGAGTTCATTTTTCATCCCCATTCCTCCCTTTCGGGTCTTCAAAATGTTCCTTTGTGTTTATTCATGCCTGCCTTCATTATATTCCCCATTAATTGTTCGTGTTCCATCTGCACCCACGAATTCTACGGTCTATTTCTATTGTTCCATTTCAACTCAACAGAGCTCATTTCTCAGAAGAAATAAAATACTCGGCTCAAAATAGGTAAATAGCTTCACCGTAAGGAAATGAATTGAAATAACGCAAGTATTTGCATTATACGGTCCCAGCTGAGTAAAATCATCTGATATTTAACAATAGAGTATGTCAAGGAAAAGATTATAGCGAAAGGGTAAAGTTCGTGGAAAAGGCAGAACGTCCACAGCGAGGCCAAAAGCTTTTTTCCCCCATATAAGGGAGGTAGCCAGAAAACAAAGGCATAAAAACCACTCCCAACCTTTCCAACCCTATCACACTCCACACCCCTCCAACCTCTTCCCTCCCTCTTATCTTGGCACCTCTTGGATGACGGTAATCCCTGCATCTTGTCCACTGCCCTTGGTCAGAAGAAGTATCGTAAGACACAGCACATCTACAACAAGGCCGCTTCATAAAATCGGTGACCCCCCTCTCCGTCACCTCATGCAGAACAGGAGAAGACGGGGAGAAATCCCTTCGGACTACGTCAATTTTTTCTCACACATACTCCCTCACCCCCCATCCCCCATCCCTTCCACCTCATACATCACTACATCATCCATATATAACCATTATCCATTCACCCCTGTCTTCTGTCCACTCCTGTCCTTCCTCAACAGACATTCCCCTCTTCCCCAATGCCCCTTTTACCCCATCCATCCATCTCATCCTAGGTCACCCCCTCATGTTCACTCCTTCCACTTTTGCCTTCCATACCTCTTTTACAAGTGTATACATATATATATATATATATATATATATATATATATATATATATATACATATATATATTCATTATATATATATATTATTTACATCTTATATATATACATTATACATACATATATATGTGTGTGAATATATATACTGTATG
>NC_134792.1:27243593-27246093 GCF_046742065.1 Oratosquilla oratoria
ACAACCACTATCTCTACCACTATCTCTATCTCTAAAGGTACCGCTACCACTACCACTGCCACTACCACATCCACTACTACCACTAACACAACCACAACCACAACTACAACCACTACCACAACCACTGCCACTACCACATCCACTACTACCACTACCAAATCCACTACTACCACAACCACAACCACTACCACAACCACTGCCACTACCACATCCACTACTACCACTAACACATCCACAACCACAACCACAACCACAACCACAACCACAATCACAACCTCTACCACTCTTTTTATAATGTAACACGGCTTTCATCCTTGAGAAACTGTTATGAAAAGAGGCAGGTTCTCTTTTTCACATACACACTTCTTTGACCATAAGCCCGCCATTGACTGTGGTCGTCAAACATTTTATTCATTTATTGTCCAACTTTATTTTCTCGTGTTATGTTTACTTAAACCCAATTTTCCATGAATTCGCCTTTCAAGCAGTGTCTGCTACAAGAAGTCTGCTGGTGTTTGTTGGTTTGGGGAGGGGATTCGGTGTCTCTCGGGCATAGGAGAGATGATCTAGTATAAGAATGAAAGTCTACATCTCATCCACACTACTGAATTTCATGACACTGGTCAATAAAGCTATCACTAGAGTTTCTGAATTAAACTTATTCTGCCAATATCTGATACGTGGAGGAGGAGAAGGAAGAGGAGAAGGAGGGAGAGCTTGAGAAATAAGAGGAGGAAGAGGAGGAAGAGAACGAGGAGCGGGAGAACGAGAGATAATGATAATATCTCTTATGTACAAATTAATACTCAGTACGTGTTACCCACAGTCCTCCAATTACACCCTCCGTTCCTCTGTTTACCCAATTTTCTCCTTTTCCTTCTTAAATCTTCTTCCTTCTCCTCCTCCTAATCTTTATAACCTTGATTTCCATCTTTTCCTTGTTAAAGGCAGGCCTTTGTGGTTGATCGTAGACACTAAGATATAGTCTTTGATTGTAAGCAGCTCTAAAGGAAGTTTATGGTCAAAGAGGCCAATGAAGTCTGAGACTCGAGGAAGGTAAAGGAAAATAATATCATGGTATTCAAGAGGAAATGAAATATAAGGATGGTATCGGAAATTACAGCTTGAGGGATGATATCTAGGTATAATTAGGCTACCTAGTCCTAGACAATGGGTAGGATGGCCAAGCTACGATCGTTGCGTAGAACTTCATGGTTTCTTATCTACAAAAGGATTCAATGAAATAGCTTGACTGCAGCTGGAATAAGGGTTAAATTTTCTTACAATAATTGAAATAAAAAATAGTTTGTGGAAATTTGCGTTGATTTTTTTTTTTTTTTGGGGGGGGGGGTCCATAGACGATTTTAGTCTCATTAAGTAAATAAATGTGGATAGTTCTTTGCTGGAGACCATGACGATCTTAGTCAACTCTGAAGAGGCCTCATGTTTATCAACTCTATAGTTTTCCAGGGTTTCCCCTCGGCTAAAATTGCTTGGGAACAGACAATAATCATAAAGTCATGTCAGTTGCCCAAAGGGATCGGTATGATTTCCACCTCTTTATCCTCCTTAAGATCTCGTCATAGTTGAATAAAATCACTTGACGGCAGATAAAGCATACAACCAAGTTGAATTGGAAACTCAAAGGATTCGTTGTTAACCGTAAACATAAATAAAACTGCATGACAAAAAAAAACATAAAAATTCATAAAAGCAAAGCCAAGTGACCTGTAATGGAGTACGAGTATATCAACACAGACACAGAAGAGGTGAAGAACTACACCAGAAATGCTGGGGATGGTAAGTCACTACTGGGGATTAGAGAGGAGTACGGGATTCGAACCCACAACCAAGCGAATGCGAGACCAGCGCGCCTCCGATTACGCCACCAACTCAAAAAAAAAAAAAAAAAAAAAAAAATGCTAAATCCAGTAAGGTGGTCCTCCTTGATAAAGGGTCAAACAGACGTCCAGCATCAACACTTGTTGATAATTAATTAAATTGGATTGTTAAGAGAGAGACCAAAAGAGGCTTTAGAGACACTGACAGCTGTTAAGTAGAATGATTAAGTTATGATTACCTCCTGTGCCCACTAAGCCCTGGTTTAATGAGAAACCTTACATTAGAATTTCATCGGGATTAAGTAATAGAAAACTGTGAATATCAAACGGTTAACTGGGCTTAAACGGGTTAAGTAAGGTAACTCTTAACCCATTAAGCACCAGTGGTCTTTATACGTTGAATAAAATCACCTGGAAATAACCAGAACAAAGTTATTTAAGTGACTTGTGGTTTTATTCAGCCACGGGAAATCCGAGGAAACTACAGACATTTATGTTTATCCTGTCAAGTACCGAGTGGTTTTATTCATTAGAACAGGGAACAAATAACACAAGCTAATCACTCTAACGTATAACGACGCAACTATAGTCAAGTTGCCACTGACTATATTTTGGGTAGAAGATTCTGGGATGAGAGATCATGACCAATCTGGATGAGT
>NC_134792.1:27248593-27251093 GCF_046742065.1 Oratosquilla oratoria
TTTCATTTCGCTTCATTTAATTTTATTCTATTCTGTCTTATTCACTTTAATTTTGTTTTATCATGTTTATCTTATTTTGTCTCATTCTGTTTTATTTTAGCTTAGTCTGTTTTATTATTTAATTCAATCTTATTTCATTTATTTCTCATTTTATTTATTCATTTATTTATTTATTCATTTTTTTGTGACCGACATCAAGCGTTTTCATTTATCTAAGAAAAGATCCACTTGTGTAAATCTTATCAAATCATTCTTTAACTTCTTCACTCCTGACGAACTTTTGAATGTTTCTTCTGGTTAGCACCATTTAATTAATCTTGGAGGAATTCCAAGAAACAAAATATTTATGCCAAGTAAAGTATATGATTATGAAATATTCATCTATAGATAAAGTTTACGACGCGTGTCAAAAGATTATACTCGTATTCCTTAGTTATTCAACTTTTTATTTATCTATTTATTTTATCACACATATATATATATATATATATATATATATATATATATATATAAATATATATATGTATATGTATACATATATATATACATATATATATGTATATGTATACACACACACACACACACACACATACATATATATATATATATTTTTTTTTTTTTATTTTATTTTGTCTCAGCATAACTTTCAGAATTTTTTCTCTGAGTAATTCCTGACGATTCTATTCAGCTTACAGGAACCTCTTGGCTCAAGAGAGTTGGAACTAGGATATCAAAAGAAAAAATATGAGTCTTCATTATAATACAGATTTGGCCTTCAGTAGAGTATTAAAAACGTTACCTATTTACTCATTACTTAAACGTTTCACACAGGTTTCCCTTAGCTGAATAGAATCGCCTATCGGCAGCCATACAAAATCATAAATCGTCAATAACAGTAAAAAGTTAATCAAGATGGGTCTAAACCAGGGGTAGGGAACCTTTTTGTCCATGAGTGCCACCTTACAATTCATCGTCCCACATAGAGGCCGCACTGAACAAAGTATTATTTTTTTTTTCAATTATTTTATCCCTTTTATTATATTATAAGTTTCAGGTGTATAATGATTTCAGACTTAAAAAATATTCAAGGTCTTTTAAAAAAAATAATATGTATATCAAAAGCCGCAGAAGGCCGCACTTGATGGCTCGGAAGGCCGCATGCGGCTTTGTTCTCCACCTCTGGTCTAAACCTTTTGCTGTGAAAGAGACGTCATTCAGTTGACAATCTGATGACAACACGCTGAATTATAATTCGTGATTGATAGTGACAATGTTAAGATATAAATATACTCGATATGTGTCACTTGATCAATAGACTTTATGATATAATCCATCTATGGTCCTCTCCTTACCAAAAGGTCACTACGATGATGAACAAAATCGCCTGACGTCAGATGGAAGAAAAGAAAAAGTCCCACTGGATAGATAGGACCTAACTGAGACAAATTATACCAGTGACATGAATAAGATTGTTGGCGACAGTTAGAATAAAATGTATAAATACCAACTATTGAGGAAGGCATAAGGTAGACACGTTCAGGTTTCTACCAAGAGAAAACGCAAAGTTAACTAGACTGTTTTTAACTTGAATTACTTCATCTAATCCCGTTAACTCCGCCACCTTCTTCAGATCGCTTGTTATGGCTAACACCCAGATGAGGACATCATACACTCGAAACGTCTCATTTGACCTCTCTGAACCCGGTAACATACTTCGGAGACCTCGTTATTACTCAACCACACGATTCCATTCAGGTAATAGGTGTCCCCCGCCCAACAGAGCCGCATAAGAAGAGGGATTCTTCGACCTTTGTGACCCCAATTTAGTTCGCTTCGTTCCCATTACGGCTTGTGTAATAGAGGCCTAGCCTTACGTCTGGAATGGCCCCTCAATTAGCTCGAAGTCAGGGAGTGAGAAGCTTCTGCTTGTGTTAGGACTCTGACGAAGAAGAAGAAGAAGAAGAAGAAGAAGAAGAAGAAGAAGAAGAAGAAGAAGAAGAAGAAGAAGAAGAAGAAGAGAAATAAGAAGAAGAAGAAGAAGAAGAAGAAGAAGAAGAAGAAGAAGAAGAAGAAGAAGAAGAAGAGGAAGAAGAGGAAGAAGAAGAAGAAGAAGAAGAAGAAGAAGAAGAAGAAGAAGAAGAAGAAGAAGAAGAAGAAGAAGAAGAAGAAGAAGAAGAAGAAGAAGAAGAAGAAGAAGAAAGAAAAAGAAGAAGAAAAAAAGGATTAGTTCGTATATAATAAGATGCCCCAAACGAGAGTTCGTCCTTGTCACGTTGGAATTACGGAAATCGGCGATATTCTCCGTAATACTAAGAACTTGCTAAATAGTAGAGACACAAGAGACTATCCCTCTTGACTATCGTGTGTCAGATGATGAAAAGTACCTGCAAGGTCTCTGCCGAAGAAGAACCTCATATCTAACAAGAGGTCACAAATGGAAGCTTCTGCTTGTTACATATGATGGTGAGGACCGTACGCCAGGAGGCGCATAACTGCGCCC